>NW_022161170.1:0-221983 GCF_008728515.1 Papio anubis | reverse complement strand
CAAACAACATCTTTTGTGCTTTAAGGCATCCATAGTCCTGAACACACACACACACACACACACACACACACACAAATAATCTGAGAAAGGGGAATCTGAGTTATAAGTCAATTACCAAAGCAAACTACTTTCAGTTCAATTATAGCACATTCTCAAATATATCATCTGCAAGCTTCCTATAGATATTTTAATGTAATCACTTTTAAAGCATGAACAGTTAAGTAAGCTGAGACAGTCATTCTTGACAATCTTTTAAGAAAACATCAGGTAATTCCATGTTTGTACAACTTGGAGATAAGTGGGCTTAAAAATAAGCATTCAGCGGATTACTACTGAATGAACGTCCATAATCATTAGTAGATCTACAAAAGGCTGTGTATCTGATCTTACTCTGTTCAACATTTCCTATTACAAACAAGATGAAGACCCAGAGATTATACTGAAAGATCAGGAAAAATCACCAATTAGTCCATGATTTGGGCAAATAAGTTGTCTTGAAAAACAACACCAAAAACCTTTTTAAAGTCCCATGAAAATGCCCTATATGCACCAAAAGAAGTAACCCATCCAGGAGATGAACTAAGGAGCGCAGTAAAACAGAATGACTCCCATCACCTACCAAGCAATCTATGAATGATACACATTATTCTGATCACTTCAGAAGGAAATAATAACCAGAAATATTCATATAAAGTCATTCTAATATAAATAGTTAAGTTGTTTTCTCATAACTTTGATGACTTCTGGCCAAGTAAAATTAAGATGAAACCACTTTAAGTTTTCTTTGTAAATAAAAACTATACTTACCACGATCCATTCAGCAATGTTTTCATAGAGCTCTGGACTAAAAATGGCTTTTTTAAGCCTAGCTAGAGGACCATCAGCATCTACTAATCTGCAGCGCATGAAAACATCACAGTAACCTCTAAAATCGTTGCAAGGGGATCCAGGCTGCAGGGTGATGGTTCGACCACTGAAGTGCCTACTCCACTGCACAGACCCTGTACTGGCACAAGTTGATGGGTCCACTGGAAAAGAAATGCCAAATATAAGCTGAAGATCAGATTCAAATATAAGTTGAAGATCAGATTTCCAGTTGGGGAAATATAAAGAGGGAAAAAAAAATGTCTGAAATCATTACCATAACATGTTATATAGACCTTCTCTAGTTAGGCTGGGTAATGCCATTAGTAATTCACATTAAATGTTACAATGTCAACAAGCAACCAGCAAAGTCTTGATTTAGTGTCCACAATGACTTAAAGTCTAACAGTGTTTATGTAATTTATTACTGTAAAGCTGGCAATGTTTTGTCTAGTTTATGATTTTTAGAACATCGTAGAGACCATAATGATAGAGACATAATGCTATGCTACATTTATAATCTCCTCAAGAGGACAGATTGAGCTGGAAACTATCTGGCCAAACTACAGGTCAAAGTTTAACACTTAAAATTTAGGAGAAAATAATAGTTTGAGGCAAATTTTATACTCTTGTACTTTTAAAAGCCTTACTTTTCTTCATACAGCATACATGGCATAATTCTTTATCATCTTTGCCATCAGAACTGGCACACGTACACTCCTCTAAGCCATATTTCTCACAGATAGAACCTGCACATTGCTAGAAGAAAAATAAAAGACAAATTATTTAATCCCTATACAGTCAAACCTATTGTTTATAGTAACAGACAGCCAAGTATAAGCTTCCAATGTCAAAATATTTAAATGGATATAAAAGTGAAAAACGAACAGAGTTGAGTATCAAAACTGAATTACCTAAATACATTTGAAAAAAATTGAAAAACAGTAAATCCAAGTAAGACAGTAAATCTTTTAAAGGAATGGCAACTTTAAAAAATGAAATAAAAGCAGAGAAATAGATTAGATGAGAATCGATTTTATGTTGGTTATTATGGCTCTTCTATAAAGCAAGAAAAATTAAATTTTCTTCATGTAGAGCAAAGTGATATTCAGCCACAAAAGCTTTAAAGGTTTCAAATTCAGAGAAGATGACCAAGGAGTTCTTTTATTTAGGCTACTGAAATATTGTTTTATAAAACTTAAATATTATAGACAAGTCACATGCCGAGTTGTACAACTATGTTTCTCTAGAGAATATCAACCACATGTACATGGGAAGATGAAAAACAAATTAGTAGTTAATTGAATGCTACATAATATACTCATAGTTTTGTGAGGGAATAGATAGGGATATTACTTAAACAGAGACCAAGATTAATTACTTTAACTATGTAGCTTTAAGCATCAATAATTCTTCTGAAAAACAAGTTTTCTAAAATTAAATTTAAAAACATATAGTTAAATGCTTACCCCATTAATGCACACTTGTGTATGCCTATTACAGTCTGTGAAGTTTGGTTTAGGGTCAGATGCTGGGCAGAGAGCTGTGAAGCCATTACATATTCCTTCCCTTGCACAGTCTGAATCATCCCGACACTTCTCAGATTTTGACTTGAATGCACACTGTGCTGTACAACAAGGACCTTGACTTGGACTAGAAGAAACATTAAGTGATTAAACAAAGTAAATCACTAGTTATTACCTATATACTATCAGATATTAGATTAGATCCACATTATCAGACACAGTACCAATTTTTAAATCATAAGTCTCATCATTTAAATGATAAGTATGTTACTGGTATACAACTTCAAAAACCTGAAACTGCACACTGCCTCCTGAGTAAACAGTGCACTGGTACAGCCGTGTGTCCCAAAGAAACAGTGCCTGGGCCTACTGGAAAAGTCACACCCTGCAGGGCATGAGATAAAGCAGCACATTGCTCCTTCAGGTAACAATGCCTTGGCCAAGTTGAGGAGCTGTGCATTCCAGGGCTAAGCCAACACAGTAACTCACAACCCAGGGAAATATCAAAGGCTGAACTGGGATACTATGCCTACAGGCCGAACAACTCTAGCACCCTGCTTCCCTGGAGCTAGACTAGCCCCCTAGAGTCTGAGCTGCTGAGACACCCTTCTCCCCAGAGCAGTCATCACTGTGCTGCTCCCTGCCTCCTAGGGCCCAAATGACAGCTGTGCTTGATTGAACATTCTGAGGTACTTGCTGTTGCTGCATCTGGTCTCACAGACTCTGGGATACCACCAAGCCCCACCATCGCAGGGTCTAGACTCACCAACACCTCCATCCCCAGTGACCCAACTCGCCACTGAGTCCTATTCGCTCAGGCTCCGAAATTACTGCCATGCACTGGGCTCTGGGCTCAAATCTCCAGAACATCTCTTCTTTCCTGGACTCAAACCAGGGCTATGCCCTGCCCACAAAGTGTATAATCACAGCTACAGACTGGCCTGCTAGGTACAAGCTGCTAGGGAGCAACCAGAGTCATAGATCCTGGTGCTATAGGCAACCTACATTCAATCTTGCCACAGACAGTAAACACACACTGCAAGACACAAGTACCATAATAGGTTTGTGAGATCCTGAGCCTAGAACTCCAGCCCCATAGTTACTATGCGCATCTGCAACTGGAAGCCTGCACCACAGCAGGTGCTTGTAGGCCATGTCAGACCTGACATCAAGAGGGATCCCCTTGGCTAAGTCTCACCATTATGGGAAAAATGAGAATAGGAGGGCCCCAAAAGTCGTTGCCACTGAGGACATTAACAACCTACACCACCAGCATCCATTATCACAAACTTCTACAGCACAAGTCACTGAGGTGCCTACAGTTATTGATGATGTTGAATACAGCTGAAGAAGCTTCATGGAGACTATACCATTGCACCTACCTGGAAACAGAATCATCACACCCTTCCCTACCAGTACACTAAGATCCAGCTACAGGTGAGAGTGTATCTCCACAAAAGCCACTATAGACAATTTACATGAGATGACTGTTCCACCAGACAGGTACACAGACATCAACACAGGGATTCGAGAAACATGAAAAAACAAATATATATGACACCACCAAAGGAACATAATTAACTCTCTAGCAACAGGTCCGAATGAAAAGGAAATCAATAAATTGCCTAAAAAGGAATTCAAAATGATGATTTGAGGGAAAAGACACAAGAAAATATAGATAAAAAATTCAACGAAATTAGGAAAACAATATGAATAAGAAATTCAAAAAAGTAATAGATATTATTAAGTAGAAACAAAACTTCTGCAGCTTAAGAATTCAATGAATAAAATAAAAATACATAATAGAGAGCTTCAACAGCAGACTTGATCAAGCAAAAGAAAATCTCTGAACTTCAAGATAGAATATTTGAAATTACTCATTTAGGGGAAGGAAAAAAAAAAGGAAGAAAGCCTGTAAGACTTATGGGACACCACAAAGTGAATAAATTTTCATATTATAAGAGCTGCAGAAGGTTGGGTGCAGTAACTCATGCCTGTAATGCCAGAACTTTGGGAGGCTGAGGTGGCAGGATCACTTTACCCCAGGAGTTAAAGACCAACCTAGGCAATGTAGTGAGATCCCATCTCTGCAATCAATCAATCAATCAATCATTTAAAAGCTACAGAAGGAGAAGAGATTAAAATAGGCACAGAAAACCTATGTTTTGGCTGGGTGTGCTGGCTCATGCCTGTAATCCCAAGACTTTGGGAGGCCAAAACGGGTGGATCGCTTGAGGTCAGGAGCTTGAAACCCCGTCTCTACTAAAAATATGAGAAAAACTAGCTGGGTAGGGTGGCGCGCACCTGCAATTCCAGCTACTCAGGAGGTTGAGGCACAAGAATCGCTTGCACTTGGAAGGCAGAGGTTGCAGTGAGCTGAAACTGTACCACTGCACTCCAGCCTGGGTAATGAAGTGAGACTGTCTCAAAAAAAAGAAAGAAAAAAAGAAAACCTATTTATTAAAATAATAGCTGAAAACGTAGGTCTGCCGAGAATTCTAAAAAAACAGCAAGAGAAAAGTATCAAGTCACATATAAGGGAGTATCTATTAGACTAGCAGCAGATTTCTCAGCAGAAATTTCACCAGCATGGAGAGAATGGGATATGTTCAAAGCACTGAAAGAAAAAAAAATTTGGCAGCCAAGAATCTATAAGACTTTATTTGTCCCTCGTTTCTGAAGGATAGTTTACAAATTAGCAGCCAAGAGTCTATACCCAGCAAAACCATCCTTCAGAAATGAGGGACAAATAAAGTCTTTCCCACACAAGCAAAAATAGGAAATTAATCACCACTAGACTGACCCTACAAGAAATACTCAAGGGAGTCCTGCACCTGGAAGCAAAAGAAACCAATAATCACCATTATGAAAACACACAGAATTATAATGTTAACAACCTACACCACCACTGCCGCCATAACTACAAAGCTGTACAGCGCAGGCCACTGTGATACACGAACGAGAAAAAGAAGAGTCAAATGTTACTACTACAGAAAACTACCAAACCACAATGCTGAATGAGAGAAAAAAAGGAAGAATGAATATGCAAAAAAAAAAAAAAAAAAAAAAAGAAAGGCCTTGCGCAGTGGCTCATGCCTATAATCCCAGCACTTTGGGAGGCTGAGGCAGGCAGATCATGAGGTCAGGAGATCGAGACCATCCTGGCTAACATGGTGAAACTCCATCTCTACTAAAAATAAAAAACATTAGCTGGGCATGGTGGCGGGCACTTGTAGTCCCAGCTACTTGGGAGGCTGAGGCAGGAGAACCTGGGAGGCGGAGCTTGCAGTGAGCCGAGATTGTGCCACTGCACTCGAGCCTGGGCTACAAAGCAAGACTCCATCTCAAAAAAAAAAAAAAAATTATCAAAATGACAAGAGGAAGTCCTCACCTATTGATATCAATCATGAATATACACCAATTAAATCCCCCTACTTAAAAGACACAACCTGGCTGAATGGGTCTACTGTAATCTCTTCCCCCTCTGTAGCTTTTAAATGATTTATGTATTCATTTGTAGAAATGGGTTCTCACTATGTTGCCTACTCCTGCTCAAGCAAAACTCCCAGCTCGGCCTCCCAAACACATGACACACCCAACTATAGGTTGCTAACAAGAAAATCATTTTACTTGTAAAGACATAATATAGACTAAAAGTAAAGGAATGGAAAAAGATATTTCACTCAAACAGAAATAAAGTAAGCAAGAGTAGCTATACCTGTATCAGATAAATCAGATTTTAAGTCAAAAACTGTGAAAAGAGGGCCAGGTGCGGTGGCTCACGCCTGTAATCCCAGCACTTTGGGAGGCCGAGGCGGGCAGATCACCTGAGGTCAGGAGTTCAAGACCAGCCTGGCCAACATGGCGAGACCCCATCTATATTAAAAATATAAAAATTAGTTGGGCATGGTGATGCATGCCTGTAGTCCCAGCTACTTGGGAGGCTGAGGCAGGAGAATCACTTGAACCCGGGAGGTGTAGGTTGCAGTGAGCTGAGATCATGCCACTGCACTCAAGCCTGGGTGACAGAGCAAGACCCTGTCTCCAAAAAAAACTGTGAAAAGAGACAAAAAAGGTCATTATATAGTGATAAAATGTTCCATTCAACAAGGGGACATAACAATTCTAAATCTATATGCACCTAACACCAAAGCACCCAGATACATAAAGCAAATACCATTAGATCTAAAGAGAGAGATCAACTCCAATAAAGCAATGATTGGAGACTTCAAGAGTCCATTCTCAGCACTGGACAGATGATCTAGACAGAAAATCAAGAAACAAACACTGGATTGGAACTACACTTTAGACCAAATAGATCTAACAGACATTTATAGAACACTCATCCAACAGCTATGGCAGAATATACATTATTTTCATTAGCACATGAAACATTCTCCAGGACAGACCACCTATTAGGCTATAAAACCATTATCAACAGATGTTTAAAAACAGAAATCATATCAAGTATCTTTTCTGAACACAACGGAATAAAACTAGAAATCAATCACAAGGGGAACTTTAGAAACTGTACAAACACATAATTAAACAACTTGCTTCTGAACAACCAATGAGTCGCTGAAGAAATTAAAAATGAAGTTTAAAAGCTCTCTGAAACAACTAAAAATAGAGAAACACAACATACCAAATACTATGGGATACAGCTAAAGCAATATTAAGAGGGAAGTTTATAGCAATAAATGTCTACATAGAAAAAGTAGAAAGATAAACAACCTAATAATGCACCTCAAGGAATCAGTAAAGCAAGAACAAACCAAACCACAAATTAGAAGAAAAGATATAATAAAGATCAGAGCAGAAATAAACAAAATTGAGACTAAAAAAAATCCAAAGAATCAGGCTGGGCGCGGTGGCTCATGCCTATAATCCCAGCACTTTGGGAGGCCGAGGTGGATGGATCACAAAGTCAGGAGATCGAGACCATCCTGGGTAACACGGTGAAACCCTGTCTCTACTAAAAAATACAAAAAAAATTAGCCAGGAGTGGTGGTGGGCACCTGGAGTCCCAGCTACTCAGGAGGCTGAGGCAGGAGAATGGCGTGAATCTGGGAGGCAGAGCTTGCAGTGGGCCAATATTGCGCCACTGCACTCCAGTCTGTGGAACAAAGCGAGACTCCGTCTCAAAAAAAAAAAAAAAAATCAACAAAACGAACAGTTGGTTTCTTAGAAAGATAAAATCAACAATCCATTAACCAGACAAGGAAAAAAAATCCAAATAAAATCAGAAACAAAAAAGGAGACATTATAACTGATACCACGTGAATACAAAGAATCATTAGAGACCATTACAATAAACTATATGCCAATAAATGGGAAAACCGAATGAAAATTAATAAATTCCTGGACACATACAACCTACCAAGATTGAAATAAGAATAGAAAACCTGGACAGACCAATCACAAGTAACAAGATTGAATCAGTAAAAAAAAAAAAAGTCTCCCAACAATACTTCCTGATCACCAGGTAAAAGAAAAAAGAAAAAAAAAGAACTAGAACAAGAAAAGAATGTTCACTCTTGCCACTCTTATCAATATAGTAATGGAAGTTCTGAGCCAGAGCAATTAGGCAAGAGAAAAAAATAAAGGATATCCAAATTGGAAAGAAGGAAGCCAAACTGTTCCTGTTTGTAGACAGCATAATCTTACATATATAGGCAACCCTTAAAGCTCCACTGAAAACTCTTAGAATTGATAAATGAATTCAGAACAGTTGCAGGATACAAAATTAACATTAAAAAATCAGTTGTGTTTCTATATACAAGAAAATAGCAGAAAAAGAAATCAATCTCATTTATAATAGCTGCAAAAAAAGAGTGAGTTTAATAAACCGAAGGAGGTGAGTTTATTAAATTTCTACAAGGAAAACTATAAAACACTAATGAAAGAAATTGAACAAGTGAAAAAAAAAACAAACCACATTTCATGTTCATGGACTGGAAGAATTAATACTGTGAAAATGGCCATACTACCAAAAGCAATCTACAGATTCAATGTAACCCCTATCCAAATACCAATGACATTCTTCACAGATAAAGAGAAAACAATCCTAAAAGTCATATGAAACACAGAAGACTCCAATAGCCAAAAGAACAAAGCTGGAGGCATCACACCACCTAATTTCAAAATATACTACAAAGCTATAGCAACTAAAACAGCATGATACTGACATAAAAACAGACACATCAACCAATGAAACAGAACAGAGAACTCAGAAAAAAATCTATATATTTACAGTCAATTGATTTTTGACAAAGGTGATTTTTGAACATTCAGTGGGGAAAGGACAGTCTCTTCAGTAAGTGGTGATGGGAAAACTGTATATATATATATGCAGAAAAATGATATTAGACTCCTATGTCTCACCACATACCAAAACCAAATCAAAATGTGATGTAAATTTAAGGCCCGAAACTATGAAACTACTAAAAGAAAACACTGGGGAAGCACATAAGGACATTGATCTGAGCCAAGATTTTTGAGTAAGACCTCAATAGCACAGACAACAAAAGCAAAAACAGGCAAATAGGGTTACACACACTAAAAAGCTTCTGTACAGAAAAGGAAACAATCAACAGAGTGAAGAGACAATCTGCTGAATGGGAGAAAACATTTTCAAATTATTCATCAGACTAGGGACTGATAGAATGTACAAGGAACTCAAACAACTCAACAGCAAAAAAATAAATAATCTCATTAAAAAGTAGACAAATGATCTAAATAAACATTTCTCAAAAGAAGGCATATAAATTACTAACAAATACACGAAAAAATGTTCAATATCACTAACTATCAGGGAAACACAAATCAAAGCCATGGTGAGATACACTCAGTTAAAATGACCATTATCAAAATGATCAAAAATAAACAAACAAAGATGCTGATAAGGATGTGGAGATCAGGAACCATTAGTTTACTGCCAGTGGGAATATAAATTAGTATAGCCACTGTGTAAACTGGTATAGAAGTTCCTCTAAAAACTAAAAATAGATCTACTATATGATCCGGCTGGGTATACATCCAAAGAAAAGGAAGTCAGTATACAAAAGGGATACCAACAGCCCCTTGTATCACTATGCATAATAGCCAAGATACAGAATGAGTCTAAGTGTCCACCAAGAAACAAATGGATAAAGAAAAGGTGGTATATACTTGATCACAAAAAAGAGCAAAATACTGTCATGTGCAGTAACATGAACGGAAATAGAAGTCATCATGTTAAATAAAATAAGCCAGACCTAGAAAGACAAATAGCACATGTTGTTACTCATATGTGAGAGCAAAGTAAGCTGATCTCATAGAGGTAGAGAGTTGAACAGTGGTTACAACAGGATGAGAAGGGTAGTGGGGAGGTGGATAAAGAGAGCTTGGTTAATGGTCACAAACACACAGAAGGAATGAGCTCTAGTGTTTGATCGCACAGTAAAGTTACTACAATTAACAATAACTAATTGTAAATTTTAAAGTAGAAGATTTGAAATGTTTCCAAGACAAAGAAATGATAAATATCTGAGATAAATATCCTAATTACCTTGATTTGATCATTACATATTGTATGCATGTATCAAAATATCGCATGTATCAAAATATCACATGTACCTCGTAAATATGTACAATTATTATTTATCAATTAAAAATGGAATAGGGGCTGGGCACAGTGACTCACGCCTGTAATCCCAGCACTTTGGGAGGCTGAGGCAGGCGGATCACGAGGTCAGGAGATCAAGACCATCCTGGTTAACACAGTGAAACCCCATCTCTACTAAAAAACACAAAAAATTAGCTGGGCGTGGTGGAGGGCGCCTGTAGTCCCAGCTACTCGGGAGGCTGAGGCAGGAGAATGGCGTGAACCCGGGAGGCGGAGCTTGCAGTAAGCAGAGATCGCACCACTGCACTCCAGCCTGGGCGACAGAGCGAGACTCTGTCTCAAAAAAAAAAAAAAAGGAATAGGAAGTTACTGAACCAAACAGTCAAGAAAAGTGTTTAAGTGTCTTTTTTTTTTTTTAATAGTCAAAGCGTACTACATTCCACATTCTTGCCCTATTTACCTTTAGTAAAAGGCTACAATGGAAAATGGATTTAATATTAGGCAATTTATCAGTATTTTTTCAGTTACATCACACATTAGTTAATTTTTTCTCTCACATTTTCATGCTAAAATCAAACTAGGATATACAGACCAGCCGTTTAAAACATACTGAAGTGGCCAGGTGAAGTGGCTCACACCTTTAATCCCAGCACTTCGGGAGGCGAGGGCGGGCAGATCACTTGAAGGTCAGGAGTCCGAGACCAACTTGGCCAACATAGTGAAACCCCAGCTCTACTAAAAATACAAAAAATTAGCCAGGCATGGTGGCACACACCTGTAGTCCCAGCTACTCAGGAGGCTGAGGCAGGAGAAATGCTTGAACCTGGGAGGCAGAGCTTGCAGTGAGCTGAAATCATGCCACTGCACTCCAGCCTGGGCGACAGGCTTTTTTGAGACTCTATCTCAAAAAAAAAAAAGTCTTGTACAAACAATTGCTTACACTGCTACCAAAGTAAATTTGACAAGTGAAATAGTTATATTTCACCAAGTTAGAAAAGTAAATGGATTCCACATTAACCAAATATTTAAAGATTTTAAAAATATGGAAGATAGTTACATTTTCACAATAAGTAACTAAAGAATATGTATTTTTTAGGATTCTTTTTAGTATGTCCTTTTAGTATATCCTTTTGTTAATACTCACTACACAAATTACTATTAAAAGTAGTCCAAACAAGCCTGGGCAAATGGCGTAACTCTGTCTACAAAAAAATACAAAAATTAGCTGGGTGTGGCAGCACATGCCTATAGCCTCAGCTACTCAGGGGGCTGAGGTGGGAGGATCAATTGAGCCCGGGAGGTGGAAGCTGCAGTGAGCCGACATCACACCACTGCACTCCAGCCTGGCAACAGAGTGAGACCCTATCTCAAATAAAAGAAAAAGAAAAAGAAAAGTAGTTCAATCTGCCAATAACAGAGCACTAACCAATACTATTTCAGAAAAAGAAAACAAATAAAAGCAAAGTTTCAAAACCATATGCATCTCAATTTTAAATCTGTCGCAACTGCATTCAGGTAACTGTACAAGAATGTTAACATCACTGAAATTAGCAAAGTACCTGCACTGTTTCCCAGGTTTCAGTTTGCATTTTCTTCCCTCTGGTTGATTTGCATCGAAGCAGCATTCATCTTTACACTGGTCACTATAGCCACAATCACATTCTTCACCTTGTTCTACCATTCCATTTCCACAAATAGGTTGCCCAGATTCTGAGGAAAATAAACAAGACAAGGTAAACAATTGCATGCACACATTAATTTTATTTAAAATTCACAAATTCTTTAGATAATCATAACAAAGGGATAAAGGAAAACTTTGATGAGTAAGTAGAACAAACTAGGAAATCCGGAAATCACGAGACCTAATTCTAACAGGGGGTCTGCTACTAACTAGCAATGTGATCTTGGGCAAGTCACTTGCCTTTTGGGGCCTTCAGTTTCTTAATCTGTACAGTGAGGGGATTTGACAGAGGGTCCCTTCTAGAAGTGTAACTTGCAACTTAGGCCATGCTACACTGAGCTTTATTGACTGTACTATTTATATCACGCAAATACAAATCAAGTTAGGGCTTCACTAACCAGGAAAAAAAAAATTAAGCCTGTTTTTGCAACAGAAAATTTCAAACATACCTAAAAGTACTAAAAGAATATGTACAATGAACTCCCATGTACCAGTCACTCATCTTTAACAATTATCAACAATATGCTCTTCTTATCTCATTTACTACCATAATTTTTTTCTGCAGTATTTTAAAACAACCCCACCTAACATATTATTGTCCCTGTAAATACTTCAGGATGTATCACTAAGACATTAAGTTTTTTTTCTTATTTAAACCTAACCATAATAATCATGATCATATCTAAACAAAATTAATAACATGCTTAATAACATCTAACAGCCAAGTCATGTGCAGTTTTCCTCAACTGTCTCTTTACAATTTGTTGCTGTGAATCAAGTTTCAAACAAGCTTCCCCTAACCCCATCTCCACCCCTCATGGTTGCTTTCTGAGAGGTCTCTTATGTTCTTTTAATGTATAAATAGATTTCCCCATTTTTGTTTATTTTTACACCA
The DNA here is from genome assembly GCF_008728515.1 of Papio anubis. Lineage (NCBI taxonomy): Eukaryota > Metazoa > Chordata > Mammalia > Primates > Cercopithecidae > Papio > Papio anubis. The sequence continues at coordinate 209,411 of NW_022161170.1, read as the reverse complement.
CTGATCTGTTAAAGAAGTTGGGTGATTTTGTCTATGAAATGTTCCACATTCTATTTAGCTGATTGTAATACAATCAGTAGGTTTTTTTTTTTTTTTTTTTTTTTTAAATGTACATTAGTTTTGCTGCTGAACTAAACCAAGCTCCTTAAGGGAAAAAACATGTATTATTTATATCTTCTGTATTCTCACAGACCTTAATGGTATTGAGCCAGATCTTGGTTGATTAAGATTAGACAGTCTCATCTAAGCATAGTGAATAATTTTAGAAAATTTCTTCAGCAGTCTTCTAAAGTTCTTTGATTTTTGTCAATGGAATTTAAAATTGGAATAGAAATGCTCCTCTTTGTAAGATCATAAAATCAAAGAGCTTTGGCAACTGCAAAGAATGATAAAAATCAAATGCCTTAAATATTCTAGGAAATAAAACTAACTTCCAAGGAGTATGTAACCTGCTAGAGACCATATACCCCAGTACAGGCAAAAACCTAGGGTTTTCTAGGTCTACAATCTGGTGCTCTTTTCTTTCTACTACACCAAATCGACGTGGAAAACAGTCATTGTACAGGCTTTAAGTTGAGAATTGAATAAGTAGAAGGGAACACATACATCTCAACACAGGAACCCATACAACCCCACATGAGGCCCATCTAAATCAAAAATGTTCTAGAAAGACTGGCTTTATATTCAGAGAATTATTTCTTTATGGTAAATTGTCTTCCTTTATTTATATCTGCAATATAAAACAGAAGCTTGGCATGAACATAAGCCCTCACACCGGCCCAGAAGAAAGGAGCTGGGACAAAGCCACTTGGCAACAGGGCTAAGAACCCAGACCCTAAGGGCACAGAGGAGCTGAACCTCGATTTCAGGGCCCCCAGGGATGTTGCTGTGGAAGCCCCTGCTCTCCAGAGCCAAACTGGCCTAGGTGAAAGCAGAAAGTTCATTCTTAACCACATCGACTATTTTTAAAAATCTTGGAGGTTATTGAAGCTTCACCTCTGTTTCACTTTAAGCCATCTCTTTTGTTCTCAAAAACTAGAAGCATGCACTATTTATAATAGCAAACACATGGAACCAACCCAAATGCCCATCAATGATACACTGGATAAAGAAAATGTGATACATATACACCATGGAATACTACACAGCCATAAAAAGGAATGAGATCATGTCCTTTGCAGTGACATGGATGAAGCTGGAAGCCATTATCCTCAGCAAACTAACACAGGAACAGAAAACCAAACACTACATGTTCTCACTCATAAGTGGGAGTTGAACAATGAGAACATATGGACACAGGGAGGGAAACACCACATACCAAGGCCAGTCCAGGGGTAGGGGGTAAGGGGAGGGAGCGCATTAGGACAAACAGCTAATGCATGTAGGGCTTAAAACCTAGACGACAGGTTGATAGGTGCAGTAAACCACTATGGCACACATATACCCATGTAACAAACCTACATATTCTGCACTTGTATCCTGGAACTTAAAGTGAAATAAAAAAAAAAAAAAGAGGCCAGGTGAGGTGGCTCACATCTGTAATGGCAGCACTTTGGGAGGCCGAGGCAGGCGGATCACAAGGTCAAGAGATCGAGACCATCCTGGCCAACATGGTGAAATCCTGCCTCTATTAAAAATACAAAAAAATCAGCTGGGCGTGGTGGTGCGCGCCTGTAGTTCCAGCTACTCGGGAGGCTGAGGCAGGAGAATTGCTTGAATCTGGGAGGTGGAGGTTGCAGTGAGCCGAGATCGTGCCACTGCACTCCAGCCTGGTGACAGGGTGAGACTCTGTCTCAAAAAAAAGGCAAAACAAAAACAAAAAAAACTAGAAGCATGCATCTGCACACATATACTAGGTAAATAATGATTTTTATAAGTCTAGTAATAATTTTATAATTCACATGACACATAATTTAGAAGAAAAATAATGAAGTCAGAAACTGTTAGACACATTATTTACTACACATTAATTTTTATTTCATATAAAATTAGTACTTCAAGTTAGTTATTTGCTAACAGTTTAAACAACAGTGAAGGTACTATTTGTTTGTTTGAGATAGAGTCTCGCACTGTTGCCCAGGCTACAGTGCAGTGGCACAATCTTAGCTCACTGCAACCTCCAACTCCTGGGTTCAAGCAATTCTTGTGCCTCAGCCTCCCGAGCAGCTGGGACTACAGGCACACACCACCACACCTCGCTTATCTTTTTATTTTTTGTAGAGACAGGGTTTCGCTATGTTGGCCAGGCTGGTTTCAAACTCCTGGCCTCAAGCAATCTGCCTGTCTTGGCCTCCCAAAGTGCTGCGATTACAGGCATGAGCCACCCTGCCTGGCCTAAAAATACTGTTTAAATGCAAAAATTATAATAGGAACACATTTTGTTATAATTTAAGAAAAAATTTTCTTTCCTGTTAATACCTACAAAGCAATATGTACATTTTTAAAAGTCAACTTATATCAGAAGGTTTACTGTGAAAATCCAGTGTACAAATGAAGAATCTTAATGTACCTGTACATTAAGAAGCATTAGAAAAACAACCACTGATAATAACAGTAACAAATTATAACATCAATGGAATTTCAATCTGCCCTTAGAAAAAGAAGGCTTTAAAAGATAAGGCCAATCAATACAATAAAAAACTGATTACTGGGACCTTATCAAAATTTTAAACTTTTGCTCAAGAAAGAACTGTGAAAAGGGTGAAAAGACAAGCTACAGACAGGGAGAAAATATTTGGAAACCAGTATCTGACAGAGGACTAGTATCTAGACTGTATCAAGAACTCTCAATACTCCCAAGAAAAAAGTCCCAGTAGAAATGACCAAAAAACGTGGACAGACATTTCATCAAAGATGATTTATAAATGGCCAATAAGCACATGAAAAGATGTTCAGCATCATTAGCCACCAGAGAAATGCAAATTAAAACCATGAGATAACACAACACGCCCATCAGAACAGCTAAAATAAAAAACTGTGAAAACATCAAATGGTTGCGAAGATGCAGAGAAACTGGAACATCTGTGCAGTGCTGGTGAGAACATAAAATAGTATGGCCACCCCGGAAAAGAGTTTGGCAGTTTTGTACAAAGCAAAACAAGCAATTGCTATATGGTCCAATAACTGTATTTGGGAGCATTTATCTCAAAGTAAAAACTTATATTTATACAAAAAACCTATACATGAATGTTTACAGCTGCTTTATTCATAATAGCCAAACACTGGAAGCAGCCCAGATGTCTTTCAAATGGATGGTTAAACAAACTACAGTACATACATACCATGGAATACTACTCTGAAATAAAACAGAACGAACTATTGATAAAGCAACAATTTAGATGAATCCCCAGGGAATTATGCTGAGTGAAAAAAGGCAATTCCAAAAGGTTGTATACTATCTGATTTTATTTATATAACTTTTTTTTGAAGTGACACAATTTTACATATGGAGAACAGGATAGCAGGCGGAGGAAGGAACAACAGAAGGGAGGTAAGCATGGTTATAAAACAATGAGGGATCCTTATAATGACAGAACTGTTCTGACTCTTGACTGGGACGGTGGATACATAAATCTATACATGTAGTAAAATTGTATAGAACTAAATATACACGAAGAGAAATGAGAACAAAATAACTAGGGAAATTGGAATAAGATCTATGGATTTTCTGAATATCAACATCCTGGTCATGATATTGTACTACAGTCTTGCAAGGCATTACCATTGGAGGGAACTGAGTGACTGAGTGAAGGGTACAGAGAATATATTACTTCTTATGAACTGTATGTGAATCTATAATCGTCTCAATAAAATTGCAATTAAAAACAAAATCCCATGTTTATCTGGAAATCTTCCTTAATTCTTTCTCCTTTGCTGTCACATGTTTAACCCCTCTTTAAGTGCTCTTAATGTACAAAGATGAATAGGCCTCAGTGTTTCCCCTAAAGAAACCTACGTGAAATAGGACAAGGACACACACAAAAAAACCCCTAATACAAAGTAAATATTTAGAGTATGTTCAATGCCACAAGAAAGACATAACAGATTATTGGAAGAACAAAATCTGGTCTATACATACAATGGAATATTATTCAGCCATAAAAAGGAACGGAACTCTGATACATGCTACAACACAGATAAACCTTGAAAATATTATGTTAAGTGAAATAAGACAGGCACAAAAGAACAAATATTGTATGTCCTCACTTACATACCCAAAATAGGCTAATTCATAAAGACAGAAAGTGGATTAGAGATTACCAGGGGCTGAGGGGAAGAGAGAGCATTACTGCTTAATGGTTATAGAATTTCTGTTTGGGATGATGAAAAAGTTTGCAAATGAATAGTGAATGTAATTGATTACATTCACATTCAACACTGTACATATAATTAATGTCACAGTACTTTACATTTAAAATCAGTTTAAAATGGCAAATTTTATGTTATATATATTTTGCTAAAATAAGAAATACTCTCGTAGTAACTTTATTCACATTATCCTAAATCCAAGGTATTCATTATAGGAGAGTAAATGTACAAACTAGGACGTACTCATACAATGTAATACTACTCAGCAATAAAAAGGAGTAAAATACTAATGACGAATCTCAGAGCTGTATGCTGAGTTAAACAGCCTTCCACAAAAGGGTACAAACTGTGTAATTCCACTTATATGAAGACAAAGCCAATGTATAGCGAAATAAATCAGATAGCGGTTGCCTCTGAGGGTGTGTTGGGACAGAGCTTGATTGGGAAGGGTGATAAAAGAAAGTTCTGGGGTGACAGAAACGTCCTGTATCTTGATAGGTAGTTTACACAGGTAAATGCCTCTGTCAAAATTCATCAAATGATGAACTTAAAATTTGTGCATTTCACTTACGTAGAAAACAGAAAAAGAACCATAAACACTATTGAACTCTAGTTAATGATTTGTAGACTAAAATGTTTTTAAGTGTGAAGCATACTGATGGCTGCAACTTACTTTAAATTGCAATAAATCATGAATTGAGACATGGCAAGATTAAGAAATAATGAGATAAAGGAAATACAGCAAAGTGTTAGCAATAGTAAAATGCAGGCGGTGGGTATGTCAGTAATCACTGTAGAATTATTTCAAGTTGTCTGAATGTTTGAAAATGTTCATAACAAAATGTTAGGAAAATATACATACCAACAAAACAGTTGTTTCTCTTCTTCTCAAGAACCTGGCTTATATTTCTAATACTACAGAGTGAGAATTTATTGTTGTTAAGTTTGTCCCCAGATGTTGCTCTTGCATACATGATGTAATTGCCATTTTCTTTTTGCCCCAAATTCTTAGATTCTCCTGGTGTGCACTCTGTTCCAGAATCATGCTGTCAAAAAGAATATAAAGTTACATAAACAGGAAGTAAAATAAGGTTTTCAGGTCAACTGATTAAATGTAATGTTCTCATCAGGAAAACAATGGAAGCTTGTGGACTCTCCTTTAAAAAGAATCTTACAATTGTTTTACACCTTGAGTAGGAAAAGAATTTGCTCTTTTAGGGGTCACTGTCTTAGAAAAGAAGGAAAATCAGTGGAGGTCTAGCCACAACAATTTATAACTTTGTAAGCAGTGACTAGAATTGAGGACAGACAGTCATAAAAGTCTATTAAAAATAAGCTCACTTACTCTTAAAACCAGTAACAGTAAAATAAACTACTTTAAAACTACTAAATAGTCTCTAACATATATGTTAAATTACATGTTATGACTAGTTCAGAGAAGATAGAGGTGGGGAAAGACAAAAGAATCAAGAGACTGGCATGGGGCTAAATATACACAGAACAGGAATCTAAGACAGCTAACTTAATAGCCAGTACATAAGAAAGATAAGTAAAAATGCTGACTAGGAACAGAAACACAATGACATATTTTTAAATGAAAAATGGTAAAAGCCTAGAGATAAAACCAAAATAGTGCTTTGCCGAATAAACAGGAAACAGAAGTTCTGTATATATGTAACATATAAATGCACAGAAGTGGTGTTTGGTTTTGATACATTTTATTGAAGTGTTAGATACATATGCAAATTAAAATAGGCCGGGTGCAGTGGCTCACATGTGTAATCCCAGCACTTTTGGGAGGCAGTGGTGGAGGAATCACTTGAGTCAGGAGGTGAGACCATCCTGGCTAACACAGTGAAACATCTCTACTAAAAATACAAAAATTGGTGCATTAGGGTGCCTGCAGTCCCAGCTGCTTGGGAGACTGAGGCAGGAGGCCGTGAGCCGGGAGGCCGGAGCTGCAGTGAGCTGAGTTAGCCCTGCACTCCCAGCCTGGGGAGGGAGACAGAGGCGGGGACTCTGTCTCTAAGAAAGAAGAAAGAAAAATGCAAGCATAGCTCCTGAATTTTTCTCAAAGTAATGCCCAGGATAAAAGCAACAGAACACTACTACCCAGATCCCTTGGCCCACTGTAATCCTGGGGATATGCACTAAAACAAAAAACCCTCACAATGCCCCTCAAACAACTAGAACACATCAGAAAGAGCAAAAAACTCTGGACACTAGAGTAATAGTGCTATTTAATTAAAATCTTGTTTTAAATACCCAACAACTCCATTCTCAAGATAGAAAAAGACTACTCAAGGGCGTTCTGCTTTTTCCTAGAGCCCAACTAAGTTACTTTCATTTTCTATTCCCTCTTCTGAGGCAACTGTTAAATTAAAAAATGTGTCCTCTACTATCACCTTTACTTCCTGATACCTCTTGCCTTTCTCCTGAATCTACATTCAGCATTTAACAACTCTATACTGTTCACCAAAATTATCTTGCTTTATGTTTTCATCCTAAAAACATAATGCAGTTTCTGAAAAAGGTATAGCACTAGAATTATTCTCAGCATTAGAGTTTTAGGAAGGAAAGAAAAAAATCCCAACTCTGTATAACTCTTGAGGTCATCACAGAATATCTTGCCACTTTTCAATTCCGTAAATATTAATGAATGTCCAGTGCTATAAAAGGAGGCACTAAAATATAAAAATATAAAGATGAGAAAAGTATTATCCCTAGCCTTCAAGGCACTTACATTCTATTTTTAAAGGATAGCAAATCTTGACATATCTCCTTAGTCTGACTGCTGCTGCATAAATCCATTACAGATATTGCTAGTCAAATATTATTTTACTAGGCCAGGGGATATTGTAATAGATCATCATTAACAGGAATAAAAGGGAGAACAGATTGTAAGCAAGCATGCCAGCTATTTGCCATCCTCAGATAACGAATAAAACAAGCACATGAATAAGCAAAACATAAAACAGAACATAAAGGCCATCTTGACTGGACCCGCACAAGTACTGAGAGTTCAAATCAAGAGAAAGGTTTCACAAAGAAACTATAATCTGTTTGACAAGAAAACAGAAAAATTTTTCTAACTATAAGAAAGAAAATTAAGAAAACAAAAAAATGCATTAAAAAACCTCAATCATAATCTACCATGCACGATAACTATTAAAATTTTGATATATTTCCTATCTGACTTATATCGAGCTATATCATATTTTAATATAAAGTTTGGACTATACCATGTGTACAGTTATAACTTTTTTTTTTGAGACAAGAGTCTCACTCTGTCCCCCAGGCTGGAGTGCAGTGGCGTGATCCTGGCTCACTGCAACCTTGGCCTTCTGGACTCAAATCATCCTCCCCCACCTTAGCTTCTCAAGTAGCTGGGACTACAGGTAAAGGCCACCACACCCAGCTAATGGTTTTTGTATGTATTTTTGGTAGAGACGGGGTTTCGCCATGTTGCCCAGGCTGGTCACGAACTCCTGGGCTCAAGCAATCTGCCCGCCTCGGACTCCCAAAGTGCTAGGATTACAGGTGTGAGTCACCACAGCCACCCTCCAGGTGTACAGTTATACACACCTTTCTTTCAGCTTAACAGTATAAAATGAGCACTGCAAAACTTGATATTTAAATGACTGCAGAACATTCCATGGTATTTTCATACTGTAGGGCCATCTAGGCTGCTTAAAACTTTTTGGTATTATAAATAAAACTACAATGGTTATATTTTCTTAATTTTTATAAAGGGCCATATTCATTTACATCATATAACAACATGGATCAAGATTTCAATAGGCAGACATGGGAAGGAACTGACTTCCTAGTGGAGGAAAGTTTTAAAGGTCTGTGAATTACTTAATTTGACAGATGAGGGGAGATAACACTAGAAATATTCTTAAACCCCAAATCATCAAACACCCTAAACATTAAGATAAGGAAATTGTATCAGCAATATTAGAAAGTAGTAGAAGTTTGTAAGCAGAAGTGGTATTATTAGCACTGTATTTACACAAAGGTGAATCTGGTGAAAGTAGGTACATATTAGAATTTTCACCCTGAAAGACAGGAACTTTGTCTCATTTGTGATTAAAACTTTCCACAACAAAGTTTATAAAGCAGTTTATAATAGGTGCACAATAAATATTTCAGATAGGATAAATAAATATAAGAAATAATGTGAACCGCTCAGAAAAAGTAACATTGACATTAGTACAAATGTATGAGAGAGAAAGAGATTTCAGATAAAGATGTTAAGGGAGACGGGTTCAGGTGTTTATGATTCTGGCTGATCTTACTATTAAGTTACTCAACAAATATTTATTAAGCATTGTATAATTTGGATGTCTGTCCCCCCAAATTTGATCCCAATGTTGTTGGTGGGGCCTAACAAGAGAGGCCTGGGTCATGGGGGCAGATCCCTCATGAATAGATTAATGCTCTTCCCGAAGGGTTGGAGGTGGGTGCGTGAGTACATTCTCACTCTCTTAGTTCCTGCAAGAGCTGGCTGTTAAAAGCCTAGTACCGCCTCTCTCCCTGACCCCACGCTCCCACCGCTCCCACTCTCGCCATGTGATCTCTGCACGTGCCAGCACCTGTTTACCTCCATCATAAGTGGAAGCAGCCTAAGGCCCTTACAAGAAGGTGAGCAGATGCCAGCACCATGCTTTTTGTACAGCCTACAGAATCATGAGCCAAATAAACCTCTTTTCTTTATAAATTACCTACCGTCAGATATTCCCTTATAACACAAAACAGATGAAGACAACCATCTACTATGGATACAGATGGCAGAATTAACAACATGTGCAAAAGAATGAGGTATAATTGAGCGTGGTAGGCAAAGAATGTGAACCAATTTCTCCATTGAACAATAATATAACATTAATTTAATAAAAACATCTCACTGGCAGTTAGGTAGGAAGGAGACTAGACAAGAAGTGAAAAGAGAAAGGTCTAGATTCCCTACTACAAGTGCAGTTCACAGATGAGTACCAGCAGCAGCAGCATTGTCTGGGAGCATGTTAGAAATACAGAAACTCAGGCCCCATCAAAGACCTATCAAAAAAGAATCTGTGTTTTAAGATTCTCAGGTGATATATATGCACATTAAAATGAGTGACCTGGGACTATAGGCCAGACAAGTAGCTGGAAGGGTACTAAAATTCACCTGGTAAGGCCTGGAACCAAGATGACTTGCTCTTGAAAATGCAAATCAACTATGAACAATAATTCTCTGCTCATCTCTAAAATTCCAAGTACTCTTTTTAGAACAGATCACAAAAGCAGTCAAGAGTTACAGAGATTAAGCACATTTTAAATACCTTATACAAGAACATTAATAATAATCTATCAATTTCTGATTGGGACGTAGAAGAAGAAAGACTTGCAACTTAGTGAGATGGCACCTATTTTACAAACACGGGAAAAATTAGAGAAGTGCATTTGGGGATTTTAAGCTACAAGTAGATGACTTACTTTTAAAAATCATAAAAACTTGCACTTTTGCAAGTGATAAGGTGAAAGTAAAATGAATATCTATACAGTTCTCAAGTGTACATTTCCAAAATGTTATCTTTAATAAGCTCTACCAAAATCACAAAGAGAGAATATCATTCAGTATTTAATATTTCTGTGTTGTACTGATATTTAAGATCACTTAAAAGATCAATATAATGGACTGGGTATTAGATAATATCAAAGATTGTTGTTAATTTTGTTAGGTATAATAACCATATTGTGGTTATATTAGAAAATGTCTATTTTTTCAGGAATATATACTGAAATATGTAAGGATAAACAGAGTTCCTTTAAATGGCAAAGAAAAAGAAAGAAATACAGATAGAAGTTATGGCAAAATCTTCACAATTATTGGCTCTGAATTAGGGGTTGACAAAGTAGCCAGCAGCCTGTTTTTATATGGCTTAACTAAGAATGGCTTTTCCACATTTAACAAATTGTAAAAGCAACAAAGACCGTACAACAGAAACCAAACGCTGCCCCTGAAGCCTAAAATGTTTACTAGCAGGCCCTTTACAGAAAATATTTGCTGATCCTTTTTCTAAATCATGGCCATGTAAGGCTTTGTTGCACTATTTGTTCTACTTTTGAGTATATTAGAATTTTCTCATAATAAAAGATTTTAAAATATCAATCTCATTCCACAGTAGATAAAAGACTTTAAAATATCAATCTCATTCCACAGTAAAGATTTTAAAATATCTCATTCCCTAAAAATGCTTTAACAGAAACAAAACAAAAAAAAAATTTCTCACAATTTGCTGAATATTCAAAATGTACTTTTAAACAATGAATAATGATTCTCATTCAAAAGATATTTGAGTACATTAGGTACTAGGCATTGTTCTAGGGCCAGGAGATACAGATATTATTTTGTCTGAATAAGCCAGATGAAATTCCTTGCCTTCAGAGAATTCTGGCATTGTTATGCTTACTTTTCTTATTTTAATCACAAACATTCTATCTTCCTCCCTTTCAGTATGGTCAAATACATTACCGTGCTCTGACATAAAAACTAAACACTTGTAAGTACATTTGTTTTCACTGTAAATGTAAAATAAATCACTCAACACAAAACTCAGACTAATAAGTATTTTTTAAGCTAATAATTAGACAATACTTACTGGGGATCCAAAGTTGTGTCCAACTTCATGAGCAAAAGTAATGTGAGAGACTTTGGGAGGTACATGAGACCCATAGTTCTGAACAGTAATAATTCCAGTGTTTAAGGACTTCTTCTTACCATCTGAATAGAGTTTACTTTTTTCACATATTCCTCCAGAGCTTCCTAATCCAGAACAAAAAAATGGTTAAGTTAGCACCTATTTCCCCTTATCCCCTAAAAAGGTAATATATGCTATATTAAATGAAAACATTTTATATTTTAATCTAAAATAGAATTGGTACTCAAACGTATCACATACGCGAAAGTTTCTTTGGCCCAAGACTAAGAAGTCACTTCAAATAAAAGTTTTAATGACACTCATAAAGAAACTTCCAGGACTGCGTACACAATCTTCACAAAATGTTCTTCATAATCAAAATGTCCCCCAAATTTTGTTCCCATTAATTTAGGAAAACAAATATTTACATTTCCTTTCAATTTGAATATATCAATATTTACACTGAGTCAAAGTGTACATCCTCTCATCTTTTAAAAAGAAATCTTATGATTTTAAGTTAAATGAAAGTTGAACAAAATATCCTCAAGAAGATTCTGAGAAAGTCACTTCTACAAAAAGCAGTGAGGCACATGAGTACATGTCCTGAGATACAACATACAACGTATTTGTAAAAAAAGAAAATAATTATGTCAAGAAAGTTTAAAAAAAAAAAAAAAAAAGAGGGGGTGGAGGAAAGAAGGAAAAAGAGAATACGGGTGGGAAGGAAGGAAGAGATAGAAAGCAAATGCGGCAAAAGGTTAATGATTGATCAATCTATCAAGAATTCACCATTGCTCAGCGCGGTGGCTCATGCCTGTAATCCCAGCACTTCAGGAGGCTGAGGCAGGTGCATCACTTGAGGTCAGAACTTTGAGAGCAGCCTGGCCAACATGGTGAAACCCCATCTCTACTAAAAATACAAAAATTAGCTGCGTGTGGTGTTGCACACCTGTAATCCCAGCTACTCGGGCAGGAGAACTGCCTGAACCTGGGAGGTGGAAGTTGCAGTGAGCTGAGATTGTGCCATGGCACTCCAGCCTGGGTGACACAGTGGGACTCTGTCTTTAAAAAAAAAAAAAAAAAAAAGATGAAGAATTTCACCGTACTATTCTTGCAACCTTTCCGCAGGCTTGAAATTTTCAAAATAAATTTAAAAACTGAATTATGATTGTTCCAATACGTCTTTAGGGCACTATAAAAATTTAAAAGAAAAGCCATATTTCCACTTAAATATTTTTATCATTTTGTACTTCATCTGTTCATTAACAGTGACTTTAGAATTTAATAGCAAAATGACAGTGCTCTCACAGCTAAAATCAATTATGAGAAATTGGAAAAATAATAATAGGAAAATCAGAAAATGTTTGGTCAATTCATGCCTTTATATAGACATTACATTGGTAAGATTATATTTTCTTTTAATTAACTTTATTATTAAGATTTTCAGTGAGAAGTTATTTAGTTTATATTTATACTTAAAAGTTTTTTCCCTATTTGATTTTTAAATGAAATACAATCAAATGGATAAGGGTATTAAGATAACTGCTCAAATTAGCTTTCTATATACAAGTTATAACAAAGTTACTAAACTGTTTTAAAAAAAAAAAAGTCTAATATTGCTTCTCCTCCCCTTCCCATTCTGCCCCGCTTCAAAAACAAGTCTAATATTTAGAATCACTAATAAAGCATGTAATAGAACGCAATTCAAAATAAGTCTGCAAGAACAGTATTATACTATGACTGTTGCCTTGCTCCCTTTAAATATAAGAAAACTATATGGCAACAAAACACAAATTTGAATTACTGTTACTATATAATTCAGAAAGCTGAAATGAAAACTGTGTTTCAAAGAAAAGTAAACTAAAAGACTGAGTCATATGCAAATTTAACCCAGTAAGGGGTTGAGAACCTTTATGATATTCAAAATTTACTACCTTTTCTACATTGACAACTGAGTAGAGAGAAAATACCAAATAATTTGTCAGTATTTACTATATTTTCCTAAGCTAGTTCTACTTTTGGAGCTGAGTTCTGAGGAGCACATCATTATTTCTGGAAACCAGAAAATATATAAATAAGTATTCTGTATATAATTATTATTGTACACACAGCATAGTTTTAAACAAATAGTAAATTAATATCCTGCCTTAGTGAAGATTTGTGACGTGCATATTGGTCCAATGCAGTACTGTCAAACTTGAATAAAGCATAGAAGACTCCACACTTCAAATCTTTTATCAGTTAAAAAAAAAAAAAGGTAAATAGGCATATTTTAAAATCTCTGATAATATACATTTTTCTGCACTTTTAGGGCCTGGTTAATTTAAGAGAAGAGTATACATAAATTAGAATATACTATTCTGAAATATAGTAATTTATATATTGCTTCTTAAAAACTGTTTTTGGTCTTTATGATTATTGCTTATATGAAAGTTTAAAATAGCCGGGCACAGTGGTTTACACCTGTAATCCCAACACTTTGGGAGGCCGCAGCAGGCGGATCACCTGAGATCAGGAGTTGGAGACCAGCATAGCCAACATGTTGAAACCCCATCTCTACTAAAATTACAAAAATTAGCCAGGCGAAGTGGTACATGCATGTAATCTCAGCTACTCCGGAGGCTGAGGCAGGGGAATCACTTGCACCCGGGAGGCGGAGGTTGCAATGAGCAGAGATCATGCCACTGCACTCAAGCCTGGACAACAGAGCGAGACTCTGTCTCAATCAATCAATCAATCGATCAATGGAAGTTTAATATTTGTTGCAGGCTAATAGCATATGTTGTAGAAACTTAATTATACAGGAAGAAATAAAATACTATTTGTAACTCTGAAAGTTATGGTTTAATTTTTTAAATACTGCAACTAGTTTTGATATGCCAGAAAACTCAGTAATGAGGTATTACATATACCCACAGCTAAACCATTAACTCAAACTCAATTGCTACATATTTTAAATTTAAGATTTTATTATATATTCATCACTGACAAATATAAGTTGTGAATAACAATGAGAAGGGTGAAATGTTTTAAATTCAGGTCAAAAGTAATTATTGATGAATGAGTCAATAAGCAACAAAGAAGTATAATGACAATTTTCTATCTGCAGGATAGTTTGAGAGCTAAAGTCAGAGTATCCGTCCTAAACTTCAAAACAGACCAACTCCACCCCACTCCCCAAAAAAAAGTCTTAGAAAAAAATACAAGAGTAATATGATACCTTGACATATTCCATAAATACAGTTTTGATGTGAGGAGGCCAAAAACTAATAGTAACATGCTGATCATACAATACTAATCTGAGCAGTAATTCTGGACCAGACCATAGTACTACTCCCAGAAGTGTTACTAGGAAATGTGAGAGCACAGTCATTTGGCTTTCAAGTCTGGAGAGCACTACTCACATGTAATGGGTAGGGATCAAAGATGTTAAATATACAAGGGGTCCAGACAAGCACAAAATGCCAATAGAAAGTGTTCTATTGCAATATTCTAATGATGTAATTTTCCCAACATTTGAAATTATACTTTTAAACTATGGGTTAGGAATAAGCTGTGGCTTTTCCCGAGAATCCTGTGTTAAGTTCTCTACGCTCTCAAATTTTAATATGTAATATCAAACTAAAACATCAAATCTGACAAAACAGAAGAGACTATTTCTACCAAATGAAATGCCTCAAAAAATGTTCTTCACAAATAGAGGAGTACTAAAGGTTTCAGGACTAACTATAGAGATGAATTCCAAAGCCAGCCTCATTCAATGATCAGGCCGAACTGAGACTCTGTTCATTCAGTTAACTGATAAGACCTGTAGGTAGAAACATGAAGACTCAAAGGAATAGCAAAGATAGAACTACAATGAAAAAAATAAACAACCAGAAGAAAAATTATTTTCCTGAATTTACAGAGAAAAGACAAGAATCCTGTCTCCCACCTCTCAATCCATTGCTCTTCCCATTATGCCATGACAATTACCCAAAATTATATCAAAATATTATAGCTTAGTATGATTTTATAACTATTCTCTCTCAAGAAAGAAGAAAACATATTCCATCAATATATAACCTCTACTAAGAAGCAGAAAACAGGCCGGGCGCGGTGGCTCAAGCCTGTAATCCCAGCACTTTGGGAGGCCGAGACGGGCGGATCACGAGGTCAGGAGATCGAGACCATCCTGGCTAACACGGTGAAACCCCGTCTCTACTAAAATATACAAAAAAAAACTAGCTGGGCGAGGTGGCGGGCGCCTGTAGTCCCGGCTACTCGGGAGGCTGAGGCAGGAGAATGGCGGGAACCCGGGAGGCGGAGCTTGCAGTGAGCTGAGATCGGGCCACAGCACTCCAGCCTGGGTGACAGAGCGAGACTCCGTCTCAAAAAAAAAAGAAAAAATAAAAATAAAGAAGCAGAAAACATTTCAGCTGCTTATTTGAAACATCTAAGAAAAGGCTAGGATGTCACTGTGTGTGTGTGTAGATTTTATTTATACACATATAAAATACCTAGTAATATAATTACCAAATGAACTGAATCTGGAGTCAAAAGGTCCAGATTCCAGATCCTGTTCCACCTCTAGCTGTGTGATATTAGGTTGGTCACAAAGTTTCTGAACACAAGTTTCCCCATCTGTAGAAGGGAGACAATAATACCTACACCTCATAAAGGTATTGAAATAATCAAGACTAAATATATAACATTCCCTGTTTTAGAAAAGAATTAAGTCAAATATGAAACTCAGTTCAGCTAGTAGTAAGGGCAAAGACAAGTGAAGAAGAAAGCTGGCAACGTTATTTCAAGGCAGATAACCTACACTAGAAAAAGCTGGACCAAAGGAACAAAGATCCCTTTTCTTTCCCACTCTGGCCTCTATTCTTCTATGCCTGCCTAGCCCCTCCCCAGCAGCTCTTAGAAGATGGCTTCCAAGAGCTGAAGTTAGGGGTTTAACATAGAGTAATCGAAGCAGACATCTAACGTCTGAAATAAAGAGAGATAATAATATAAAAGGAAAAAAAGCACAGGCGGGGAAAATGGGGATAGAACGTTGATAACAGGAGTCTCAGTTTTCTATTTTGGTTGCCAATCACCATATTTTTGCTCATGAAGTACACAGGAAGTATCTTGTTTCACCTTTATGAAGACCCTAATAATGAAAATACAGAGGCGGGCGGATCACGAGGTCAGGAGATCGAGACTATCCTGGCTAACATGGGGAAACCCTGTCTCTACTAAAACTACAAAAAATTAGCCTGGCACGGTGGTGGGCACCTGTAGTTCCAGCTACTCACGAGGCTGAGGCAGGAGAATGGTGTGAACCCAGGAAGTGGAGCTTCCAGTGAGCGGAGATCACGTCACTGCACTCCAGCCTGGGTGACAGAGCAAGACTGTCTCAAAAAAAAAAACAAAAGACAGAAAAGAAAATACAAGTAACATGCCCCACCATTTTCAATCCAAAACTCTGCCCACCTCAGGAAAATGAGCAGCATCACAAATGGTGATCCAATTATCACAAACAATGAGACATAAACACTGAGTGTCCCCAAAACCCATAACTACAGTTTAATCATGAGGAAAACATCAGACAGATTCCAAATAGAGGACCATTCTAAAATGTACCTGACCAGTACTCCCCAAAACTGTCAGGGGAGGGAGGATGGAGATTTGAGAATACCTAATCTGTTCAATTTTTTGTAAATCTAAAACTGTTCTAAAAAATAAAGCCTACTTTTAAAAAAATAAGTAGCTGAATCTAAAGACGTGAGAATATCTGAAGATTTAGGAAGAATTTTATCAAATTCCCACAGAATCATTACATCCTTAAATACAATAGTCTATAACTGAAAATGCAAAATGGCAGGAAGTTTTTAGTTTAAGATCAAACTCACTTACCCAGGAGGCATTTTGTGAGCAAGCTTTAGAGACAACAATATTAATGTAGTGCTTCTCAAACTTCAGTGTGCATCAGAATCACTTTGAGAACTTGTTCCAACTAAGACTGCTGGGCTCCACACCTATAGTTTCTGATTCAAGAGACCCGGGTACGGCCTAAGAACTTATATTTCTAACAAGTTCCTAGGTGGTGATGATGGTGCTAGTCCATGGATCACACTTTGAGAACCACTTATTTGAGACTTCAGAACTACCGTATTAATGGATATATACAAATAAAATCATATGAGACCCTGAGTTTTTAATAGTACTTACTAATGAATAGGGAGAAGAAATCACAAACTTTGTGATAAAATCATCCAAACATTGAAGGGGCAAAGAGATTTCAGAGTATAGAAGTTTTACACATGAAAAATCACAGGAAAGAGTGAGCTGTACAATCTGCTGACCAATCCAAGTAACAAAAAAAGCACAGATTATCATAAAAGACAAATATCCAAAAGTACTGCACTATTAATATGCAGCCCATGACATAAACTTGTACTTTAAAATGACATCATGAAATTGAGTACACTTTAAAACATAGAAGAAAAACAAAAGAAGCTATGGCAATTGTAAAAATATTGACTTAAAATAATGACTTTTAAAAAAGGAGAAAAATATAAATTAAGGAAAATAAAGAACTACTTAAGATCTTAAAATATACAAAACAAATCAAAGAATAAACTAATAAGAATAGGAATACAAAAGTTTCTCTTACTCTGGATAAAGCAGAAGTTTTTTTTTTTTTTTTTTAAAAGATAGAAATGAATTATCAGAAGGAGAATTTGTTGTATATAGCTCAGAAGATAATATACTATTGATTAAACTCTACTTGGCACAATTTATATTCAAAGAGCCTGGGGTCCTTTCCACTCATCTTTCAATTAATAAATTTGGATTTCTAAACTAGGAAACTGAATTTATACAGTAAATCACAGCTCCTCCACAACACTCCACCCCCACTGTAATGGGAAGGGTATTGCCCCATCCCAACATTATCAATGACAATAGCTTTCATAGCTAAGGCAGAAACTCAGCAGAGTATGAACCCAGGTGATGATGTCAATGGAGCTGTGGGTACCAGGGACTTCCTGCCTACATCTCTTTCATGCAGTGCTTCCCTTTTATTCGAATAAAGGCTAGAAATAAAATAATAAAGGTAGGCTTTCTTTTCTTTCTACCTGCCACTCTTGATGAGGATTTCTCTGCTCTTATCTCACTACAGAAGAGAGAGCAAGACACAGTTTTCCTCTTTTGATTCTAAGTACCCTATTTTGGGGAAATATATAACATTTATTAACTTTTGTGGAAAAATTAAATTTCCCTTTGGGTTTCAGAATTACCACTTTTTCTCACAAAATTATTTATTTCATTTGGTCTATTCAAATGTCGGGAATCAGGATATTTCCCTATATGCATTTCAAAATAAAAAGCTCCTTCATCTATTGTGCCTTTTCCATTATGCTTATGAGTCTTGCCTAACTCATGTAGCATAAATTAAAATATTGTAAGGCATCACTTTCTCCTATACTTTGAAAATTCAACATTCCCTGAAAACTCCTCTTTGTTTCAAGTAGTAAGTTAAGACATATTTAATATGATAAACTACCTGAAGGTGCTCCAACCCAAGCCAGACCAAGTACGCCATCATCAAAATCTCGGTCTGTGAAGACATAGGCCAAACAGTAGTCATCATGATTCTGCTCAGAATTCAATTCCAGAAACTTCTCCACACCAATATTTGGGAAACGGAAAGGATTTGTAGGGTCCTTCTCATCAGCAGTTGTATTGATCTAAAATCCAAAACAATAATTTAGTAAGTAATTAATGTTAGCAGAGCTTTAGTGTAAATGTCTGCTCACCTTCTTCTGCATATACCTGGACAATATGCTCCCATGGAAATCAGGCCTGAATTAAGGCTTCTAAGGTTGTTCCCACTGCCCACATCCCTGAGCTGATCACAGAAGGCAAAACAACAACAACAAATAAAAAAGATTTCTGAGCAAGTATTCACCAGATTCCTGAACACTGAACACTTGGGAAGAAAAAACAAGTTTTGCTTTCGAAAGCTCAGTAAAGGAAGTATAGTTTCTCAAATTTAATTATCTGAACAAGTCTCCTTTAGTCCTAATCTCCTACATATGGTGACACCTACAAGGATATAAAACCCTGTACTTTAGCTAATTACTAGAATATAAAATAGGTATCAGACCCAAGACTGTCAGTTCAGCAGACAAATCATTTTCCTGGTTTTCCTTGCCTAGAGAGTCACATGGGCCAAACCAAACTAACTGCAAATTTATTTATTTTTTCCTGATTGTGGGCAAGAATTTTGCTTTCTAATTCAAATTCACTTCTTTTACTATTTCAAACTGAGTTATTTCAGAATGTTTCTTTTGACACTTAGCTACTATACTCCTACCACAGGTTCCTCCTGCGGAATCTGAATAATCTGTTCCAATACCAGACTTCTATTAAACAAAAGCTTTTATTTATTAGCCCCTGCATCCTTTCAGAGACCTGTCTGTCTCCTATGAAGTCCTAGAACAATTTGGCTTTCCCCAGGTAAGCTAAGGCATTACAATATGAAAGTAAATGTTTTTACTGAAAGGCAAACCTCAGTCTATTTGAAAATGTTGGCAATAAGAGGATCACATAATGGTTGATACAACAAGAATTACAGGTCTCTTTATGACCCGTACTCTCCAGTAAAACCAAGAGGCTCAGAAGCAGGAAGGCAAAAACACCATTGACGGCAACTGCTTAAGAATGGATTTTAGAACATCTGGTTTATCTATTAACAATTAACCAAAAACAATCAGTTACAGCCATTTAACACCAAAAAAATTCAAAAGCAAACACACTGTATTTTACAGATACTCCATGCTTGAAGACATGCTGTAGATGGCTTTCTCCCACTAAATATAAAAACAAAATTTCCTAGTAATTTTCTAATACTGGCTATAAATAAAAATTGCATCTAAGGCCAGGCACGGTGGCTCATGCCTGTAATCCCAGCACTTTGGGAGGCCAAGGCGGGCGGATCACCTGAGGTCAGGAGTTCAAGACCAGCCTGGCCAACATGATGAAACCCTGTATCTACAAAAATACAAAATTAGCCAGGCATGATGGCGGGTGCCTGTAATCCCTGTAATCCCTGTAATCCCAGCTACTTGGGAGGCTAAGGTGGGAGAATCACTTGAAACCGGAAGGCAGAGGCTGCAGTGAGCCAAGACTGCACCATTGAACTCCAGCTTGGGCGACAGAGTGACACTCCTTCTCGAAAAAAAAAGAAAAAATTGCATCTAAATTGTAATTACCTATTATTTAAATGGCTTATTAATATTTGCTGACAGAATATAAATTTTAAATTAATAGGTTGTGAACAACCTTCAACAGATAAAACTTTATTAAAGTTTTAATAAGAGTTAAGGTCTAAAAACAACCAACTACCACATTATTTACTTATACACATGCATTTCTTCATAATACAAATCATTTTCCTCAAAGGGCATCACTAAAACGTGTTGAGGTGTTCTCTACTTTTCATTACTTGCATTTTATTGCTCTGCCTACTAAACAGCAACACTTAATACTTCTTATCATTGTTACTTGCTCATTTAAGGATTTATATTGCTCACAGAATACATGAAAGCAATTAATTATGAACAATTCTTATACTGTAAATCAGTAAATCATATTTCACCTTAAGAAAATTCAATTTAAGATTTAATCATACTACTTCTAAATTTAAGGACTACCTACAGCTATGTGGCTGAATGTATATACTAAAATTTTCTAGTATAGACATTTTATCTAACCATATTTGAAGAAAACTAGGAAAGCATAAATATTAAGGAACCCTGCAGCAAATACTTTTGTGAAAGGATGATTTTTTTAAGTTCGGTTGTTTATTTAGTATATAAATACTGTTTCTTAAAAAGCTATACATATATATTTAGAATATTCAGAAATTTTTTGAAAAAATAGCCTAAATTTGTCAGTAATTTATTTATTTACCTGTAATTTATAACATTAAAACTAATACTATGTGACCCTATGGCTCTAGATCAGCTTTTCTCAAAATGCCTAAAGTATTTTGGAATCTGTTCATGTTAATATATTTTTTCTAAAAAAAAAGTTTCATGGTCAAAAATTTAGAAACATATGGGTTTCTTTCCTGAAGACTTCTCAAAACTTGATATATGTTACTGTGAGTTGTGAATTTTCAAGAAGATTATAGTATTAAGGGTTTTTCCAACTTCCAATTTTATTTAAACACTGTATTTATCCTCTTTCTCCCCTGGAACACCAAATGGAACACACAGTGAAAAATATTGCACAAAGCAAATTTTAGGAAACTGAGGGATAATGTTAGGGGGAAAAAGTCAAGTACTATATCCGTAGTCATTGAAGAGTCAGAGCTTTCTTAATAATATGTTAATCAGACAGACTGAAAACACACTTTACCTCTATTGCAGTCTGGATTAAGACCTTACACATTTAATTCTTAAATCATAAACCCAAGTATCTGTGTGTGTGTACATGTGTAAATGCCAGGAGTAAAAAACTGCATCAACAGATACAATTTA
Organism: Papio anubis; assembly: GCF_008728515.1. NCBI lineage: Eukaryota > Metazoa > Chordata > Mammalia > Primates > Cercopithecidae > Papio > Papio anubis. Next base: position 187,900 of record NW_022161170.1, on the reverse strand, counting down.
ATTTAAATTATTTAATTCATAAAGATAAAATTAAAAGCAAGCTTTTTTGTGTGTGTGTAAACATGGTCTGGATTGTTGCACTTTTTAAGTGTTTTTAACTATTTAAGTTCCTTACTCTTATGCGTTTCACCATGAAACTGATGTTACGGATCCCGGAGAAGTCTGTGGTCTGGTAAATTGTATCAATCGCTTTAACATGACTGGATATCTATGATTTAAAAAAAAGAACATTTTAGAGGCAATGTTGAAAGATGAAAAAGATTATAAATTTCCATTTTCAAAATCAATAATTATTCATGTCCCACCACATTCACATTTTAAAATGTCAACATTATATACTGGACAGAAACATGAAAAAGATTAGTGAGTTGCGCTGACAGGGGAGATTCTATTTTCTTTTCCAGACTCCTCTGGCCAACAACAAACATGCCCACTTGCTTTTTTTGTTTTTTTTTTTTTGGAGACAAAGAGTCTTGCTCTGTTGCCCAGGCTAGAGTGCAGTGCTGCAATCTTGGCTCACTGCAACCTCTGCCTCCCAGATTCAAGTGATCCCCCTGCCTCAGCCTCCCGAATAGCTGGGATTACAGGCGCCTACCACCATGCCCAGCTAATTTTTGTATTTTTAGTAGAGACAGGTTTTACTATGTTGGCCAGTCTGGTCTCGAACTCCTGACCTCAAATGATCCACCCACCTCAGCCTCCCAAAGTGCTGGCATTACAGGCATGAGTCACCACAACCGGCCCAAACATACACTCTTGTTTCAGTCACATAAAAGTTTTGTTTCCTCAATCCAATCCTACAATGTCACACGTTCATTCCTTTTCACGTACATCCTATGCCTGGAGTATCTTTCTCTATTTATCCTTCGGACTCAGCTCAAACATTTTTATAAAAACTTCCCTGACAGTCCAGGACACACAGTCATTCCCTGACTTTAATCCTTCTATTGCTGCGCTAGTACACGTTCTGTAAGCTTTGTTGACCACTTTCTATATTCTTGGCACTGTTTTAGGCAATGGGGATATAGTGGTGAACAAAATACAGAAGGTCCCTATAAATTTACAGAGGCTTACTTTAGTAGGGGAAGAAAAGAGGGAGATAATACAAGTATAATAAATATACATTCAGATTTTGCTAAATTCTACAAGGAGATAAACGATGATAAACCCAAAAGCATCCGTTTACCTAGCTGACCCCCAACTAAACTTTCTAGCTTCTAAACCACTCTGTAGACAACCTTCCTAACTTCATTTACAAAAAGTACTCTTGCTACGATTTGTGTAAAAACATATATGTATACTCTCAAAGTTATTTTCAAAGAAACTGTAAAAACATAAAACAAGATGGTCAAGTAAAAGCATTAACAATAATCACTTCAAAGGTAGCCCAGGCTGCCAAACACTGCTAATGAAATTCCTAGCTGTGCTCATAGGGCTCATTATAAATTCATGGTATTTTTGTCTGAAATGTATTTCTTCCTTGGTAAATCCTAGAAAATCTCCTACCTCATTAACTATTACGTTTTTCCTCACTAGCTTCTCCTCCTCAACCTATTCACCATATACAGATAGCTCCAATTTCTTCTCCTTTGGTTTCATTCTTTCCACATTCAATCTCTCAAGGCAACCCTTCCCTCAAGCTCTAGTTTCACATTTTCAAAATCCTAAGGGAAGAACCACCCAGCTTTTACACATGTTTAAAAATAAGTTCATCCTCACCACCAAAATGAATCATTTATACTAGTGGTACCTCCATCTTCTCCATTTCAAATCCTTTCAGTCAAAAGTTCACTCATCAAATTCTTACTGGGTACCTTTAACACGAAGGACATTTTGAAGGGTACCCGCAAAATATTTATACTTTAATGAGGGTTGAGAAGACACAAGTGCAAGTAATAATGTAACTAAGAAAGTGCTATATACAGTAAAAATACAGAATATAATTAAATACTTCCAGTTGGAAGGATTCCTCCATCTTTCCGTCCTTTAAGACCACAAATGGAAAATTCAACTCCCTTTCCAAAGCTAAACTTCAGTGTCATCATCTCCTTCAGGAAATCATTGTCTTACCCCTGTCTTTTGACACTAAAATATCCCAACTAGTCTTTCAGTTATCCATGTACTTATCTTACACATTTTATCACGTCACAACTGAAAATGCATACTTTTTCCCAAAAAGAGAATATACTAACTTAAATTTTTAAAGGAAAGAAAAGGTATTATAAAACAATACGGGAACTACTAAAATAGCGCATAATCAGAAATACCTGAGCAATCACAGCTTCTCGTGTTCCGTAATATTTAAAAAACAAATGATCAGTCTGAATATAAAGCTGACAAGTATTTTTTTCAGCTGAAGTTGTACGTTTTTTCCTCAGGAGTTCTGGACCATTAGCAGCATGTTCTTCTTGAGGTATCTATACATCAAAAAGAGTCATTTTTGATAATTAGCATGCTTTAATACTATCATTTTATCTAATTAAGAATACATACTATAAACAATTTCTTACTCTGCTTTATATAACACCATAGGTATTTCTGCTGTCATTAAAAGTTCCTAAAATCACTGTCTCATAATCTTCTCCATATAGATAATTTACTATCTATTCAAGGAACTCCTTCACTTTTAAACATTTTCAAAACATATATTTTAATATGTATTCATTTAAATCTAAAGCGAGTTGTGTAATAGCTTATAATACTTTGATATCTTCTCTACCTCACATCTAATACCCATCTACCATCCAGTTCTGTCAAGTTTATCTCTTAAATACCTAAGGTATCTACCCATTATTTCTGGCTCCACCACTCTAGCCCAAGCTACCATTACTTCTTATCTAGAATACTGTAGTAAAATCAATTTAATCAACCAATAGCCACTAATGGCCTTAGATCTCTTCTCCATACTGCAATCTTTTCAAACTGCAAATTTGAATATGTCATCCACCTCAATAATGTATTTCAATGACTTCCTATTGCTCTAAAGATTAAGCCCAATATTCTTTACATGCTCCCCCAAATATCAACATTGCACAGCCTCTACTTAACTATGCAGCTTTTCTCATTCCATATTACTTCACAAAGAAACCCTGTTATGTTACCCAACTCTAGCTGTCTGTGGTACAGCTATACACGCTTTCTTTCCAATCCTCCAACACACAGTCTATCTCCTGCCACAGTCTTTGCACATGCTGACACTACCTATTCTGATCCTGTTAATGGCTTCCTTCTTCCTTTAGACTTCGAGAAGGTCAATTTATCCATTATACCACTCCACAGAACCATATACCAATGTCTCTTACACAGTGCAACCTTACATTTATTTGTGGGATTATTTAATTTCTGTCCACATCCCACTTCACCCACTAGAATGTAAGTTCTGGAAAGAAGAAATTATCTCTGTTTGATCCTCACTGTAATGCTACCACCTAACAAAGACTTGGCAGCAAAAAGTACACACTATTTTTTTTTTTTTTTTGAGACAAGCGTCTCACTCTGTCGCCCAGGCTGGAGTGCAGTGGCGCGATCTTGGCTCACTGCAAGCTCCGCCTCCCGGGTTCACGCCATTCTCCCGTCTCTGCCTCAGGAGTAGCTGGGACTACAGGTGCCCGTCACCACGCCTGGCTAATTTTGTTTTCAAATTTTTAGAAGAGACAGGGTTTCACCATGTTAGCCAGGATGGTCTCGATCTCCTGACTTTATGATCCGCCCTCCTTGGCCTCCCAAAGTGCTAGGATTACAGGCATGAGCCACCACACCCACCAAGTATTTCTTTTGAGAGTCTCGCTCTGTTACCCAGGCTGGACTGCAGTGGCATGATCACAGCTCAATGCAGCCTTAAACTCCTGGGCTCAAACAATCCTCCCGCCTAAGCTTCCCAAGTAGCTGGGACTATAAGCATGTATCACCATGCCTGGCTAATTTTTTTTATAGAGACGGAGGTCTTCCTATGTTGCCCAGGCTGGTCATGAGCTCCTGATCTCAAGTAATCCTCCTGTCTCAGCTCTCCGAAGTACTGGGATTATAGGCATGAGCCACTGTGCCTGGCCTCAATAAGTATTTCTTCAAAGAATTACCACTGCTATTGAATCCAGAGAGTCAAACATATGTAAACACCTAAAAGGATCATCTTAAATATTTTTGATGGCACAGTAATATAGAACCCAAATTGAATTTTAAATCACAATTTCTTCTTCCTTGACATTTCCTTCTCCCTTAATAATTCCATGTGAACATACACAAAATGAAAAATTTGTATTATATCCCATACACACAAAAAAGCGTAACTATGTGAAATGATAGAAATGTTTATTTGCTTCACTATAGTAACCATTTTGACTATCTACATGTATCTCATAACATCATGTAGTATACCTGATATATACACAATAAAACTCATTTTTAAAACAATTTGTATTATTCATGGGTACCAATACTACTGAAATAGTGTAACATGTGGGGGAACTGTCCCCAAAGCCTACCTTGAATACTATTCTACTCAGGATTTTCATTTAGATGGTCTCCAGGTCTCAGTTAACACAGTTTGTAAATGACTCAAATATTGAGAAGTATTTCAAATCCACGTATTTGTGAAATGCAGTTAATATTTACAATCATGTTATTCTACACAAAAAGGAATTTATTTTAGCTAATGTTGAATTTTTATATATGCAAGATTTTCTACTCCAGACCAAAAAAAAAAAAACAAAAAACTGGATGCTTTAATATGAAAATCCTATTTAAAGAAAGGTTTTAAATAAGAAATCAGTCTGAAATATGAAAAAGTGCTTTGTAGTATACGGTAAAAATTAATTTAAAATTATCTAACGTGTTCTTTATTCAATACTTCATCTACAAGTTAGCATTTGAGCCTGCAATCTTTTCACCAGGAAAAAAACTACTTTCAGTGTGTCAGATGGTTATATATTCCATTTGAAATGTGTTAATTTTACTTTTATCTATTTTTCTGAGTACAGCATCCTAGAGGAGGGTAGTTTCTCTGTTTCAGCATATCCTACTGTCTTTTGGTTTCAACTGTTTCCAATGAGAAATGAGCTGCTATGTTTTCTGTTGCTTTTTTAAGAGTGGTTAAACTTTTTCTCACTGGTTGCTTTTAAGATTATATCTTGGGCTTTCAGACTTCTCAAATAATGTGCTATGGTATTGTTTTCACTGTAAAGTATTTATCCTGTCCTAATTACAGGGCTTAATGAATTTGTTGTTTGATATCTCTCTGTTACATTTGAAAAATTCTCAGCCATTACCTGTCCTTACTTGACTCTCCATTTTCCTCCTTCTAGGACATCAATTACATAATACATATATTAGACTTTCTGAATGTATCATCTATTTCTCTTATGCTCTTTTCTGTATTTTCCATCCTTTTCTTAGCAATTGGCTCTATTTTCTTATATTATCCAAATCTAAATCCATCAAATTCCTAATTTTTGTTGTTATATTTGTCAATTCTAAATTTCCCATCAGTTCTTTTCTTAATTTTCAATTTTCTGCTAAAATTTTAAATTTAGTCTTTATGACTTGAATATATTAAAGTCTGTGTCAGATAATTTTCTTATCCAGGTACCATTTCCTTTGTCGGTTGACTCTCTTGTTCTTCCATCATGTTGTTTTGTTAGTTCATACACTGGTTACATTGAACTGAGTGCCAGGCTATGTATATGGATAACCACAGATTTAATGTGAGGTTGTGACTGACACCTTTCTCAAAAGATTTACTTTCACTTCTAGTAAGCAGAGTTAGGCTCGGTGCACTAGTAATCCTGCATCACCTTAATCCAATCAGGGACTGAGATGTGGTGTGAAACTTTAATCCCTGTGAGGAGAGGTTGAACATTTTATGATTTATACCCTTACTCTTAGGGAGTAGTCCTTCAAGGTCCCAACCAATAGCTCTTCTGCGCAGATCCTAAACAATATTTTCATCCTCAACCTAATAAATCTGCACAGTTCTACTCTCCCTCTCAGTCTCTCAGCTACCTCCTCAGAAACTCAAAGGCACACCTGGAGAAAAGGTAGAACCAAATACCAGGATCACCATTCTAGGTGTATACTTTTTTCTAAGATCTTGGTCCCATACTACTTCACAGTCATGTTATCTTTCCAATGCCTTCAAATAAATACATACAAATATACAAAACACATATATGGAGATATACATATACAAATAAAAATAAAATATTTTTATTTTCAGGCCACGTTGCTTTATATTAGTTGTACTAATCAGTTGTTCTCTACTTCTTAAAAACAATTCTTTATTAATTTTATACTTTGTGAACACATAATATTTTATACAAACTTTATAACTTGCCTTCACTTTAAGATGCCTTTTATTTTTAATATTCATGTAGTAAAATATATTCATCTTTTTTATACTGAAAAGTTTTATGTTTTCAAAACATTTCTCCAGATCAAAATCCAAAATATTTTATAACATCTTTTGTGAAGTGTGTTTTCAAATGTTTTGCCCATTATCTATTAAATTTTTTTATTTTTAAATTTTGTGGGTACATAATAGGTATATATATTTATGGGGTACATAAGATATATAATACTTTGATACAGTACTGCAATGTGGAAATCACATCATGTTAAATGGTGAGCCCATCCCCTCAAGCATTTATCCTTTTTGTTACAAAAAATACAATTACACTCTTTTAGTTACTTTAAAATGTACAATTTAATTATTATTGACTATAGTTGCCCTGCTGTGCTTTCAAATACTAGGTCTTATTCATTCTTTCTAACATGTTTTTGTGCCCATTAACCATCCCCACTTCCCCCACCACTGCTCTAATACTTATTACACCCTCTAGTAACCATCCTTCTACTCTCTATCTCCATGAGTTCAATTATTTTAATTTTTAGCTCCTACAAATAAGTGAGAATACGTGAAGTTTGTCTTTCTGTGCCTAGCTTATTACACTTAACATAACGACCTCCAGTTCCATCCATGTTGTCACAAATCACAGAATCTAATTCTGTTTTATGGCTAAACAGTACTCTATTGTGTATATGTACCACATTTTCTTTATCCATTCATCTATTAACGGACACTTAGGCTGCTTCCAAATCCTGCCTTTGTGAACAGTGCTGCAACAAACATGAGAGTGCAGCTATCTATATGATATATCTCTTTGGGTAGATCTGCAGCAGTGCGATTGCTGGATTATGGTAGTTCTATTTTTAGTTTGTTGAGGAACCTCCAAACTATTCTCCATTGTAGTTGTACTAATTTGCATTCCCACCAACAGTGTATGAGGGTTTCCTTTTCCCCGCATCCTCACCAGCATTTGTTATTGCCTGTCTTTTGGATAAAAGCAATTTTTACTGGGGTGAGACGATATTTCATTGTAATTTTTATTTGCATTTCTCTGAGGATCAATGATGTTGAGCACCTTTTCATATGCGTGTTTGCCATTTGTATGTCTTTTAGGAAATGTCTCTTCAGATATTTTGGCCATTTTTTAATCAGATTAGATTTTTTTCTATATAGTTATTTCAGCTCCTTATATATTCTGGTTATTAATCCCGTCAGACAAGTAGTTTGCAAATATTTTCTCCCATTCTGTGGGTTGTCTCTTCACTTTGTTAATTGTATCCTTTGCTGAGCCGAAGCTTTTAACTTGATGTGATCCATTTGTCCATTTTTGCTTTGGTTGCCTGTGCTTATGGGGTTTTACTCAATAAATTTTTGTCCACATAAAAGTGGGGAGTTTCTTCAACGTTTTCTTGTAGCAGTCTAACAGTTGAGCACTTAAATTTAAGTCTTAATTCATTTTTATTCGATTGTTGTATATGATGAGAAATAGAGGTCTAGTTTCATTCCTCTGCATACCGATACCCAGTTTTCCCAGCACCATTTATTGAAGAGATTATCTTTACCCCAATGTGTGTTTTTGGCGCCACTGTAAAAAATGCACTGTAGGTGTATCAATTTGTTTCTGAGGTCTCTATTCTGTTCCATGGGTCTATGTGTCTGTTTTCATGCCAGTGCCATGTTGTTCGGTTACTACAGCTCTACAGTATAATCTGAAGTCAGGTAATATGATTCCTCCAATTTTGTTCTTTTTGCTCAGGACAGCATTGGTCATTCTGAGTTTCTTCTGGCTCCATAAAACATTTCAAATGGTTTTTTCTATTTCTGTGAAGAATGACAATGGTATTTTGGTAGCAACTGTATTGCTTTTTGTAATATGAACATTTTAACAACACTGATTCTTCCAATATATGAACATAGAATGTCCTTCCATTTTTTTGTGTCCTCTTCGATTTCTTTCATCAGTGTTTTATACTTTTCATTGTAGAGATCTTTCACTTCTTTGGTTAATTCCTAGGTATGTAACTTTATTTGTGGTTATTGCAAATAGAACTGCTTTTCTTTTTCAGACTGTTATTGGAAACAACAGTAGAAATGCTACTGATTTTTTTATGTTGACTTTGTATCCTGCAACTTTACTGTATTTGTTTGTCAGTTCTAATAGTTTTTTGGTGGAGTCTTCAGGTTTTTCCAAATATAAGATTATATCATCTGCAAACAGGCATATTTTGACTTCTTCATTTCCAATCTGGGGGCACTTTATTTCTCTCACTTCTCTGACTGCTCTAGCTAGGACTTCCAGTACTATGTTGAATAACAGTGGTGAAAGTAGGCATCTTTCTTGTGTTCCCAATCTTACAAAAAAGGCTTTCAGTTTTTGCCCATTCAGTATGATACTAGCTATGGATCTGCTGTATATCACTTTTATTATGTTGAGATACGTACCTTCTATACACAATTTTTTTAGCATTTTTATCATGAAGGGATGTTGAATTTTATCAACTGCTTTTTCAGCATCAGTTGAAATGATCATATAACTTTGAAGTTATATGAAGTTATATGAATGAAGGCATTCTGTTATGATGTATCACACTGACTGATTTGCGTACATTGAACCATTCTTGCATCCCTGGGATAAATCCCACTTAGTCATGATGAATGATCTTTTTAATGAATTGCTGATTCAGTTTGCTAGCATTTTGTTGGTAATTTTTCCATCAATATTCATGAGACATGATGGCCTGCCGTTTTCTTTTTTTGCTGCCTTTATCTGGTTTTGGTATCAGAGTAATACTGGCTTCCTAGAATGAGTTTGAAATTTTCCCTCCTGCTTTATTTTTTGGAATCGTTTCAGTACAATTGGTATTAGTTATACTTTAAATATTTGGTAGAATTCAACAGTGAAGCCCCTGGGTCCCAGGCTTTTCTTTACTGGAAGACTTCTTATTACAGATTCAATTTCATTATTTGTCATTGGTCTGTTCAGGTTTTGAACATCATGGTTCAATCCTGGTAGGTTGTATGTGTCTAAAAATGTATCCATTTCCTCTACATTTTGCAATTTATTGGCATATAGTTGCTCAAAGTACCCACTAATGATCCTTTGAATTTCATCTATACCACTTATAATATGTCTCCTTTTTCATCTCTGATTTTATTTATTTAGGTCTTCTTTTTTCTTAGTCTGGCTAAAAGTTTATCAATTTTACGATTTCAAAAAACAACTTTTTGTTTCTTTGATCTTTTATATTGTCTTCATTTCTATTTCATTTACTTCTGCTCTGATCTTTATTATTTCTTTTCTTCTACTAATTTTGGGTTTGGTTTGCTCTTGCAAAATGCATCATTGGGGTATTTATTTGAAGTTTTCTTTCTTTCTGGATGCAGGCATTTATAGCTACATAAACTTTCCTCTTAGTACTACTTTTACTGTATTCCCATAGGTTTTGGTATGTTGTGTTTTCTTTGTTTTTTGAGACAGCATCTCCCTCTGTTGCCCAGGCTGCAGTACAGTGGCACAATCTTGCTCACTGCAACCTCCTCCTCCTGGGTTCAAGCAATCCTCCTGTCTCAGCCTCCCAAGGACCTGGGACTAAAGGCATGCACCACCATACCTGGCTACTTTTAAAACTTTTTGTAAAGAAAAGTTCTCACTACAGACCCCAGGCTGGTGTCAAACTCCTGGGCTCAAATGATCATTCCACATCACCTTGCTAAAGTGCTGGAATTACAGACATGAGCCACCACTCCCAGCCAGTAAGTTGTGTTTCCATTATCAATTCTTCAAGAAATTTTCCAATTTTCTTTTTAATTTTTTCACTCACCTACTGGTCATTCAGCAGCATACGGTTTACTTTCCATGTAATTGTATAGTTTCAAAGACTCTTTTTGTTATTGATTTCTAGTTTTATTCGAGTGTAGTCAGAGAAGATACCTGATATTATTGCAATTTTTTGAACGTTTGAAGACTTGTTTTATAACCAAACATATGGTCTATTCTTGAGAATGACCCAGGTGCTGAGGAGAAAAAAATGTGTATTCTGCAGCCATTGGATGAAATGGTCTATAAATACCTATTAGGTCCATTTTTTCTATACTGAAGATTAAGTCCAATGTTTCTTTGTTGATTTTCTGTCTGGAAGGTCTATCCATTGCTGAAAGTGGGGTATTAAAGTCTTCAGCTATTATTGTATTGAAATCTCTCTCTCTTTAGCTCTAATAATATTTGCTTTACATATCTGGGTGTTCCAGTATTGGGTACATATATGTATTAGGCCATTTTTGCATTGTTATAAAGAAATAACTGAGACTGAGTAATTTATCAAGAAAAGAGATTTAATTGGCTCATGGTTCTGCAGGCTTTACAGGAAGCATGGTGCTGGCATCTGCTTGGCTTCTAGAGAGGTCTCAGAAAGCTTGTAAGCACGGGCAAAAGGTGAAGGGGGAGCAGGCACATGACACGCTGGAAGCAGGAGCAAGCAAGAGTGTCTGTAGGGGGAGGTGCCACACACTTCTAAACCACCAATTCTCACGAGAACTCACTATCACAAAAACAGCACCAAGCCATGGGGGATCTGCCCCCATGATCCAAACACCTCCCACCAGGTCCCACCTCCAGCACTGAGGATTACAATTCAACAGAAGGTTTGAGCAGAGACAAATATCCAAACTATATTAATATATACTTTTACAGTTGTTAAATCCTCTTGCTGAATTGACTCCTTGACATATATATATATATTTATATTTATATATTTATATAAATATAAATATATATATATATATTTTTTGAGACAAAGTCTTGGTCTGTCACCCAGACTGGAGTGCAGTGGCCCGATCTCAGCTCACTGCAACCTCCATCTCCTGGGTTCAAGTGATTCTCCTCCCTCAGCCTCCCAAGTAGCTGGGATTACAGATGCCCACCACCACACCCAGCTAATTTTTGTATTTTTAATAAAGACAGGATTTCACCATATTGGCCAGAGTGGTCTTAAACTCCTGGCCTCAGGTGATCCACCCACCTCAGCCTCCCAAACTGCTAAGATTACAGGCGTGAGCTACCAGGCCTGGCCCCCTTTATAATTATATAGTGACCATCTTTGTCTCTTACAGTTTTTGTCCTGAAATCTATTTTGACTGATACAAGTATAGCTATTCCTGCTCTTCTGGTTTCCACTGGAATGGAATATCTTTTTCCACCATTTTATTTTCAGTCTATGTGTAACTTTACAGGTAAAATGTGTTTCTTGTATGCAATAGATCACTGGATCTTTGGGGTTTTTAAATCTATTTAGCTACTCTATGTCTTTTGATTAAAGAGTTTGGTCTATTGACATTCAGTGTTATTACTGATAAGTAAGGACTTACTCCTGCTATTTTGTTATTTGTTTCTGGTTGTTTTGTGGCCTTCTCTTCCTTCTTTCCTTCCTGTCTTCCCTCTAGTGAAGCTGATTTTCTCCGGTGGTATGATTTAATTTCTTGCTTCTTATTTTGTGTATCTATCATATGTTTTTTGATTTGAAGTTACCATGAGGCTTGCAAATACTATCTTACAATCATCATTTTAAACTGACGACAACAGTGATTGCCTAAAGAAGCAAAAAGAAGACTAATAAAAACTTTAACTTTGTCCCCCTGCTTTTTAAGCTTGTTTCTATTCATGCCTTCTTGTAGTGTCTATACCCTGAAAAGTTATTTTTTATCAGTTCATCATTTGGTCTTTCTACCCAAGATATGAGCAATTTATATACAATAACAGATACACAATATTCTGTGTACTTATTACCGATGAGTTTTATATCATCGTATTATTTCTTACTGCTCATTCACATCCTTTTCTTTCTGACTGAAGTACTCTCTTTAGCACTTCTTGTAGGACAAGTCTGGTGTTGATGAAATCTATCCATTTTTGTTTGTCTGGGAAAGTCTTTATTTCTCCTTTGTGTTTGAAGGCTATTTCCCTGAATACACTGCTACAGGATAAAAAACTTTTTCCTTCAGCACTTTAAACACATCATGCCACTCTCTCCTGGCCTGTAAAATTTCCACTGAAAAGTCTGCTGCCAAATCTCTTAGAGCTCCACTGCAGGTTATTTGTTTCTTTTTTCTTGCTGCTTTTAGGACCTTTTCTTTACGGCCTTTGCTGGTTTGATTATTAAATGCCTTGAGTTAGTCTTCATTGGGTTAAATCTGCTTAGTGCTTCATAACCTCCTTACACTTACATGTTCATATCTTTTTCTAGGTTTGAGAAGTTCTCTGGTATTATCCCTTTGAATAAACTTTTTACCCCTATCTCTTTCTCTACCTCCTCTTTAAGGCCATGATTCTTACCTTTGCCCTTTTGAGGCTATTTCCTAGATATTATAGGTGTTCTTCATTCTTTTAGAGTATTCCTTTTTCTTTTGTCTCTGACTTTATATTTTCAAAGTTGTCTTCAAGCTCACTAATTCTTTTACCAATTCTGTTACTAAGAGACTCTGATGCATTCTTCAGTACATCAATTGCATTTTTCAACTCTAGAATTTCTGCTTGATTCTTTTTAATTATTTCAATTTGTTTTTTAAATTTATCTGATAGTATTCTGAATTCCTTCTCTGTGTTATCTTGAACTTCTCTGAGTTTCTTCAAAACAGCTATTTTTAATTCTCTGTCTGAAAGGTCACCTATCTCTGGATCCATTCTTCAGGATTTGTTCCCAGTGCCTTATTTAGTTTATTTGGTGAAGTCATGTTTTCCTGGATGGTCTGGATGCTTGTGGATGGTGGTTCATGTCTGGGCAATGAAGACTTATGTATTTACTGTAGTCATCCCAGTCTGGGCTTATTTGTGCCTATCCTTCTTGGAAAGGCTTTCCAGGTGCACTGTCCATTTTTTAATTGGCATTTGTGCTTTTTTTTTTTTTAATTGAGTTATAACAGTTCTTTACGTATTCTGGAAAATAAGCCTTTTATCAGAGATATTGTGGACATTTTCTCAGTCTATGGCTTGTTTTCATATTTTTCTTAACTATGTTTTTTGCAGCAAGGTTTTTCATTTTGATGAAGTCCAGTTTACATGCTTTTCATAGGGAATTTTTGTGCCTTGAGAAATTGTTATCACAAGTCACAAAAATTTCTCCTATGTTTTTCCCTAGTTTTAGTTTTAGCTTTAGCATATAGGTCTACTTTCCATTTTGAGTTAATTTTTGTATAAGGTGTGAAGTATAGGTGAATCTCAATTTTTTTTTTTCATATGGATATCCAATTGTTCCAGTACCATTTGTTGAAAAGACTGTTCTTTCCTCTTTTAAATTACCTTGGGACTTTTGCAAAAATCAACTGACCATGTGAACTCTCTATGTTGCTACATTTACCTATATGTTTACCCTTAGGCCAAGATGACACTATCTTGATTACTCTAACTTTATACTAAGTCTTAAAAACCAAATACTATTGAATCTTCCATCCTTGTTCTTTTTTGAAAATTGTTTTGTCTATTCTAGGTCTTTTACCTTTCAGTATAACTTTTAGAATCAGTTTGTCAATTACTAGATAAATGTCCACTGCAAGTCTTGATACTGACTGCACTGAATCTGCAGAACAACTTGGGGAGAACTGACATACTAACATTGAGGATTCCAACCACAAACAGAGTACATTTCTCAATTTATTTAGATCTTTAATTTTTCTTGGCAATATTTTCTAGTTTTTCATGTACACATCTTGCACATATTTTGTTAAATTTATTCTACATATTTTATATTTTGATGCTGTTTTACTTAATTTTTTTCATTTTCTAAATATTCATTGCCAGTATATAGAATACAACTGATTATACCAACTTTTAGTCTATGTCCTTGATAAGTCTGCTTGATTCTAGTAACTTTTTCTAGGTATACTCTTGTATTACCTTTAACCACTTCCTTTATAATCTGTATGCCTTTCATTTATTTTTCTTGCCTTATTGTGGTGGCTAGGACTTTCAGTATAATGCTGAGTAAAAGTTTCTGTTCCTTGGCTGAGCGCAGTGGCTCACACCTGTAATTCTGGCACTTTGGGAGGCCGAGGCGCGCAGATCATGAGGTCAAAAGTTCAAGACCAGCCTGAGCAACATGGTGAAACCCCACCTCTACCAAAAATACACAAAAGTGGTGGATGTGGTGGTGTGCACCTATAATCCCAGCTACTCAAGAAGTTGAGGCGGGAGAATCACTTGAACCTGGGAGGCAGAGGTTGCAGTGGGCCGAGATCATGCCACAGCACTCCACCCTGGGTGACAGAGTGAGACTCCGTCTCAAAAAAGAAAAAAAAGCTTTTATTCGTGGTCTCAAAGGAAAAGGACTTAGTCTCTCACTTTTAAGCATGGTATCAGCTGTAGGTTTTTTATAAAAGCTCTTACTAGCCTAAGAAAGCTTCCTTCTATTTTTAGTTTGCCATGTGTTGAGTGTTAAAATTTGGCAATGTTTTTTACTAGTCTACTGAGATAATCAGAGGGGTTTCATCCTTTATTATGTTTATGTGGTGGATTACACAAATTTTCTAATGTTAATTTTGCATTTCTGGTATAAACTTCATTTGAGCATAATGTGTTATTTTTTAATATATTGCTGGATTTCACTTGCTAATATTTTAAGAAATTTTACTTTTACATTCATGAGGAATATTGGCCTGTAGCTTAGTTTTCTTGTAATGTCTCTGTTTGGTATGACTATCAAAGTAACACTGGCCTCATAAAATGTGAAGTTTTCTCCTTATTTACTTTATTTATTTATTTATTTATTTTTGAGGCAGAGTCTCACTCTGTCACGAGTGCAGTGATGCGATCTCAGCTCACTGCAAGCTCCACCTCCCGGGTTCATGCCATTCTCCCACCTCAACCTCCCGAGTAGCTGGAACTACAGGTGCCTGCCACCATGCCCAGCTAATTTTGTTTTTGTATTTCTAATAGAGATGGGGTTTCACCTGTGTTAGGAAGCTCTCAATCTCCTGACCTAGTGATCCTGCTGCCTCGGCCTCCCAAACTGCTGGGATTACAGGTGTGAGCCAACACACCCGGCCGTTTTCTCTGTATTTTCTTAAGGACTTTAAGACTGTACTTAATGATAAACTCTGAGAATATGGATCCATAAAATTAATTCATAGCATAATTAACTAAATCCAATTTCTTTTCCATCATTTTATGACCCAAATCCAAAACAATAAGTTTTGTTTTTTTTTTAAATAGGTTCTCACTCTGTGGCCTGGGCTGGAGTACACTACACTGGCGCAATCAATCATGGCTCACTGCACTCTCAACCTTCTATATTCAAGCAATCCTCCTACCTCAGCATCCGACAAGCTGTGACTACAGGAGTGAACCATCTCACCTAGCTCTTTAAATGTTACAACTGTGTCTTTTCATTTAAATTGCATTTCTTTTAGACTAATTTGGTCTGGCTTTTTTTTTTTTAATCACTCTAACCATCTCAGTTTCTTCATGTGCTTAGTCCATTTGTATTTTTTTAGTTAAAAAAAACAGAGACAGGGTCTCACTATGTTGGCCAGGTTAGTCTTGAACTTTTGGCCTCAAGCAATCGTCACACCTCAGCAGTCCATTTATATTTAATACAGTCATTCATATGGTTAGATTTAAACTTACCATCTTGCTATTTATTTTCTATTTGTTCCATCTGTTTTTTGTTCTCTTTTTCCTAACTTCTCTTAACTGTTTTTAATTACATTTGATTTATTTTATTAACCTGTTAAATTATTTCCTTTTCTTTTCTCAATGGTTGCTCCAGGGCAGAGGAAATTCCTGCAAACTTTTTCTTAAAAGGCCTAATAGTAAACATTTAGACTTTTAAACATGTAGTTGTTCTCTATCACAACTACTCAAGTCTGCCACTATAATGTAAAAGCAGCCATAGACAACCTATCAATGAATAGGTGTAGCTGTGTTCTAATAAAACTTTACTTACAAAAGCAAACAGTTGGCCCACAGGCAGTAGTTTGCTGACCCCAGCTCTAGGGTTTACAATATCCATCTTTATCACGGCGCAGTTTACCTGCCAAAATTACACCACTTCACAAATTGTTTAAGAAACATACTTCCATTCTTCTTTCTCTTGTCCTTTGTGCTACTGTCATAAATTTTGATTCTCTGTATATTACAAAATCCATTATACCTTACTATTTTGACTTAGGTAATAATCTCTTGAAGATTTTTTTAAATGAGAAAAAAAACTGCTTAATATTTATCGATGTAGTTACTATTTTATGTTCTTCACTCCTCTGTGTATATCTGAGTTTCCATCTGGTATCTTTTTCCACCTGAGAACTTCCTTTAATGTTTCTTACAGTGTAGGTCACTTAGACACAAATTCTCTCAATTTTTATTTAAAAAGACATTTAATTTGCCCCTGTTTTTGAAAATTATTTTCACTGAATATAGAATCCTAGTTCGGCAGACTTTCTTTCAACACTTTGAAGATGTTATTCTGTGTCTTCCAGTTTGCACTGTGTGATGAGCAGTCACCAGTTATACTTCTCTTTGTTCCCCTGTATGTAAATGTATCTCCTTTTCTCTGGCTGCTTTTATGGTTTTTTATGATTTTCAGGTGTTTCCAATAATTTAATTGTAATATACCCTGGTATGGTTTTCTTTGTGTTTATCCTGCGTGTGTTTCATTGAGTTTCTTGGACCATGAATTGAAATTTTTCTTCATATCTGAAAAATTTGGAGGCATTATTTAAAAAATTTTTTTTTCTGCATCTCTTCCCCCGGACGTCTATTATTTTCTCTCTGTGCTTAGATATGGATACTGTTTATTGTTTCATTTTCCTTTATTCAAGTATACTCATATTGAGTTCTGCAGTAATTAATTTTCTTTTAAGCCTATCCACTAAATTTTTTACTTCAGATAACATACTTTTCACCCTAGAAGTTCCTTTGGTTTTTTATTAGAATTTCCATTCTCTTCTTTTTGTGTTCATGTCTTTAATTCTTTGAACATACTAATAATAGTTATTTTAAAGTCCTTGCCTGTTAATGTCTGTAATTACTGGTTGTGTTTCTATTTAGGTGGCTTTTCTTATTATTATGAATCATATTTTTCAGTTTCTTGTCATCTAGTAATGTTCTTTGAATGTTGAACACTGTTATATTGTTGAGTATCTGGACTTAATGTCCTCCTTAAAAAAATATTATTGAGCTTTTCTCTGACAGACAGCTAATTTATTTGAAAAGCAGTTTGACATTTTTGAGGCTTGTTTTTCTGCTTAGGAAGGGCAGGTCTGAAGCAGCTTCTACTCTAGGGCTAGGTTAGCCCTGCTACCATGGCTTGAGGTATCTACTAAGTGTAATTTTTTGAGAGACAGGGTCTCGCACTGCTGCCCGGACTGGGGTGCCATGGCACAATCATGGATCACAGCAGCCTCAACCTCCTGGGCTCAAGAAATCCTCTTGTCTCAGCCTCCAGAGTAGCTGAGACTATAGGTGCTCACCACCACACTCAGCTAATTAGAAAAAAAAAAAAAAATTATGGAGATGAGATCTGGCTAGGTTGCCCAGGCTGGTCTCGCACTCCTGGCCTCAAGTGATCCTCCTGCCTCAGCCTTCTAAAATGCTGGGATTACAGGCATGAACCACTCACACCCGGCCCAAGTACTGTTTTTGATAGTTGTTCATTTCACAGAGTCCCAGTAGTTTTTCTTTGTCTCATAGTTTTCTCAAAGAATTTCATCCTGTGCAGGCAGGCACAGCTTAGTATTCAGTTAAGACTCAAGGAAGGCAACACCTGTGCAGATATCTGGAGCTTTTTCTCAGCAAAGCTCTCCCCTCTCAGATATTGTGCCTGTAAGTCCAGACACCTCAGTCTTCCTGAATTCTTACTTCTAACTCTTCAACTTAGCAACATTGTTGTGTACTTACTCTTCTTGAGATCTCCTTCTGTGTGTCATATCTGAAATTTCCACTCCACTCAAAAAGTCAGGGAAATCACAGAGATATTTATTTCCTCACTCTGAGATCTCAATCCTGCAATGCTTGTTTTCTAATGTTTGAAAATAATTGTTTGAAATATTTTGTTTGACACCGGGCGCTGTGGCTCACGCCTGTAATCCCAGCACTTTGGGAGGCCGAAGTGGGTGGATCATGAGGTCAGGAGATCGAGATCATCCTGGCTAACACGGTGAAACCCTGTCTCTACTAAAAATACAAAAAATTAGCCGGGCGTGGTGGTGCGCGCCTGTAGTCCCAGCTACTCAGAGGCTGAGGCAGGAGAATGGCGTAAACTCGGGAGGCAGCGCGAACCCGGGAGGCGGCACTTTCAGTGAGCTGAGATCGCGCCACTGCACTCCAGCCTGGGCGACAAAGCGAGACTCCGTCTCAGAAAAAAAAAAAAAAAAAAAGGAAAGAAATACTTTGTCTGGTTTTCTAGTTGTTTACTGTAGAAAGCCTAGTTAGGTATCAGTTACTCTATCACAGCTTGAAAGTGAAATCCACAAGTTTCAAAGTTTTCATTTTAGACATTTAATACTTCAATCCATCTGGACTTTTTTGTTGTAAATATGGTGTAGGATCGTGATCCAACTTCGACTTTTTTTCAAATAAACATTTTTTTCTGGATCCATTTATTCAGTGGTACCCACTACTTTCCTTACTAATTTGGGATTGCATCTCTACCACATAACGAGGTTTCATACATGCATGGGTCTTTTTCAAAGCACTCATTTTTATTCCACTAGTTAATCTGTCCATCCCTGTGCTATCACACTCTCAATTATTATCACAAGTCTTAATACCTCCTAGGGTAAATCCTCTTTCCCTCTTTCCTGTTCATTATCTTTAAATGGGCCCTACTTCTTCTTAGTCCTTACTTTTCCATGTAACATTTTTGACCCATTGAGGGTTGTGAATAAGCCTGTGTATTGGACTACCATTGAATCTACAAATCAATACAGGGAGAACTGACATTTTTATAATATTAAATATTATTTCCCAAATAAGGTATATCTCTCCATTCATTTAAAATCAATCTTCCTTAATATTTTTATAAAGTTTTTATTTTCCTTATATGGGTGTTATAATTCGTTACATTTATTCTATAATACATAATATTCTCTGATACTATTAACAATATCCACTCTTTCATTATATTTCTGGTACTCTACTCGTGGTATAAATAAATGCAACCTTCTGTTGTATCTTAATATTTTATCAAGCCACTCTGCTAAATTCTATCATATCTAACAGTCTGTAATCTCATCCCCTCTACCCACATTGCCAGTACATCAGTACAAGCCCCTATCACTTTTCAACTGAATAACTACAACAACTTCTCATTAGTCTCCTAAACTCTAGTCTTAAACTCTACCCCCATGTTAAAAATTCTTTACTGATCTTTCTGTCTCCTTGGCCTTTGTACGTACTGTTCCTCCTGCTTGGAATAGTCTTTCCATATCTTCGTGGCTAACCTAACTCCTACTTATTCTTAAGGTCTGATTATTGCCTTCAAATACTTATCAGGCTAGATTAGCTATTCCTCTTATGTGTAGAATATCATCCTATACTTAATCCTCTTCTATCTCCCACAACTCTAAATTGTTTCTCGATGTCTCCAATTAAACGATAAACTTTTAAGAATAAGCCTTCATCGTAATCTCCACATATTCCCAGAACTTTCCACAGTCTCTGACATATGGCAGAAGATCAATATGTATTTCTTCAATACATGTAAAAATAAAATCTCACTTAATACTAGAAAGACCCACCTGAAACAGAACTGTTTATGCCATTTTACTGATCAAGGAACAGATCTGAATACAAATATTCATGGCTCAGGAAACATTACTCTACCACACTACTTTTAGAAAGGATGTCCAAAATATACAATAAATGTTTTATCATAAAAGAAAAAATGTTTTCTCATTTTGAACTTACGTTTTGAATAACTATAACCTGTCACCTATGACTAAAGAAAGAGGAGGGGGAAAAAAAGAAGAATTAAAATATGAAAAGCCCTGAGATTTTTATTAACATGACTAATCAGATTGTCTGTCAACATACAACGTTCAGTGTTAAAAATGAGGAATACCTTGGCAAACCAAGGCAAGTGGTCACTCTAATTTTAATACTAATATAAATATTTACGTTTATATAAAACATTTGTTTTCTTTTATAACAAAATATGTAAAGGATAGTATATTTTAGACGTGTAATTTTTCTTGGGTCACATATATTTGTATTCAAACCTCAGCCCCATCTTTTTCTTACTGGCCTGTTACCTGGCCTCTTTGAGCATTAAAAAACACTCCCCATAGTGGTATAAATCTTTCAGAAATTCTAGAACATACATTTTTAAATGCAGATATACATCCTCAAGTTCATTTCCATTTCCTAAATGCAAGCTAGTGTTAAAATCCTTACCTGTGTTACTTCCTCTACACCAGTCATCTGGTATTTCCTCATTCTTTCAAATACTGAATGATCTGCACAGCCCCCCTGAGGACCGTATTTATGGGGATAGTCTAAAATACAAAAAAGAAACATCGTTACTGTCACATATTTAGGTATAACCAATTATAAATAATTTATAAATAAATATTTATAAATAAATAAATAAAAATTTAACTGTCTTAACTAATGAAAACCATAAATGTTTATTGAGTACCTATGGAAAAGGCATTATGCTAGGCATTTTAATGTTAAAACCTAGCAGGCTCCTAAGTTCTCCCTCAATAAAAACCACTGGTCTTTAGCTTTTTGTCATACAGATGATTTGTGATTTCTAAAAAAGGATAGTAATCACTCATTATTCTGACCCTATCACCAATATACTGAATTTGGCTATCATCAAGATAATATTTATGTTTCTGGTCCATCATCTGGCAGGGGTCAAGAGAATCCTTCTGCAGCATTCCTGACCTCCATCAGGAGGACACTAGCAAAAATAAAGGAGAACCCCAAAACTCTGCCTATTCTTGGGAAGATACTCCCCCACCCCTCATTTCACAAAACACAACTTTCTACCACTTTCTCCCTTAGGACCATTAACACTATTCTCACAGTAGCTCAATTTTTACAGTCATGAGACTGTATCACTGACTACCTCAACTTATTACAGGCATTTGTTGTCACCCAAGTCACTACTGCCCTTATTTCCTTATTTTTAGATCCTGACCCACTGTCAGTCTCTCTGACACCACCCCATCATGACTGACGACATCATTCACCATTCATTCATCATCATTCATCATTCATGACGATGATCTTTCCAATACACTCAGTTCTTTTCTCCAATGATTTTTTTCCTACCTCAGCTTCTCATTTCCATAGTTACACTTCTGAACTTGTCATTATTGGTAACTGAAAATGCTTCATAATCTCAACTTCCAGTATTCTACTTTCTTTCCACCAGTCATCTTTTCAGCACATTCCCTCTAGGCTCCAACAACCCTTTAACATCAGTAAGACCCTTTAATTCAATGCTACCACCTTATTGTCTATCACAAGATATTCTTTTTCTTCCTTATTTAGTTTAAATCCCATAGTCAATTATTATTATAATTACACCACTGCATTCACCATCAACTCCCTTGTGCTCCACCCCAACACCCTTGAAGGGAGTTGATGGTGAATGCAGTGGTGTCTTTCTTACTTCAGAAGTGTAACTATGGAGGAGAGAAGCTCCTCCTGAAGCTGAATGAGGCTAAAGAAAAACTAGTAATTATGACCAGTCTCATTTAAAAGTCATAATCTATAACCTCAAGCAGTTCCTTAATGCCAGCTAGCAACTGAATTTCCAGTCTATTCTCAATTTAATTCACCTAGTTAACACCAGGCAGTTCTTACTTTGCCACACCAGTAACTGCCAGTCATAAAACTGACCATGCAAGCTGAAACTATGCAAAATGATCTTAACAATCAACGGGGAAAAAATTACAATTGTTCTGTGACCTTTAAAATCTTTTGTCAAAACACTAAAACTCACTTACCATTGGTTATTAATGTATAGGGGAACAAAAAAATAAAACATTTATTTAGTACATTGTTACTTAAAACATTGGAATTTTAAAAGAATTAGTGTTTTATTTCTTCATAAATTGAATTTCAAATATAATGAATTAAAAATATAAATTCCTTTTGAAAGCTTGAAACTTAGGGTAAAAAAAATTTCCAAATATTTCCAAAGCAACAAAACAGTATTTATATATGCTTCAAATTCTGTCAGCACAAAACTCTCCCAATAGAAAGGGTCAAGCATACAATTTTTCCCATATACTTTCAAAACTTCTAAAAGACGCCGTTTTCCTTGGTCACCACATTAACTATAAAAATGGACAATGACATTTTCCCTCTAAAATTACTAACAATATAATCCTCATTTCTAGAAAAAGCCTTTGTTCAACTAATGAATAAGCCCTCATTGAGATGCTAAATCATAGGATGCACTGTAGTTCCCCTGAAAAGGCCAAACAGCATATTCTTTCACAAAGAATGAGTCATGGGTGTAGAATATTCAGCCTATTTAAAACAAAGATCAGCTTCAGATCTATTGCCTTTCTTCCAGTTCCTCTGCCAGCCTCTTGCTTTTGTTTTGCTGTTCAAGACACAAATATAAATAGTACATATATTGTGATTCTACCTCAAGCAGGAAATAGCTCTAGTTAACTCTCAATCATCCACTCTTTCGAGGAGGAATATTTACAGTTCAGATTCTCTGTCGAACAGAACTAGGCATAAAATACTCACTTCTTCCATCCTCACTACTTCTAGCAGGGTACCCCTCTGCCTTATGTGACTGGCAGCTCAGAAACTTAACTGCTAGGTCCAAGGCCCTGGCTATGAGATGACTCTCTAATAGTCAAAACTGGGTGGTAATCCCTCCAATAATATGCCATGAATCACCAAATCCAATTTTTAAAAATCTACATTAATTGAATTTAAAATAGAATGACTTCTATAGAATAATATTATTTTGCATAAAAATTACTTTTTTTAATATCCAGGGTATCATGGGGTGGGGTCCTTATCCATGAAAATCGCCATTTATTCCGAAAGTTGCCAACATCAACAAGGATTCACTGATGGAGAGTAGAAGAAAGGATAGGCCTTTTTTTTTCCTTTTGAGAAGAAATGAAAAGTTTGGAGACAGGAAAGAACTCCAAATGTTCTTCCTCCTAAGTCCAGTGGATGGGAGGTCCTTTCCCCCTAGTACCAATTCTCATGTCTTCCCAATCCCCATGTCTAATTTCTGTTTTGGGAGGGTAAGTGGGCATAAGAAAAGCACAGAGTGATTGTCCCTTGAAAGAGGAGGAAGTTGAAGATGACCCCACTTTCCACATGCACTTACAACACTGATCTCTCTGGAAACAGAGATGAGAAGGAGGGCCAGGCATGTCACTTCCCACCCCATGGGTTTTAGAAAGAAAGGGTATTGGCAGCCAAAGGGATAATGGGAGTCAGGTCAACCAGAGAAATGTTGCTTTATTGTTCTGATCAATTACAAATAGAATTACTCGACTCTAAAGTGTTTAAGCAAGAACCTTAGCCCTATTCATTATTGTATGGATAGTTTCTAAAAGTGTCTTGTACAGATTAGGCCCTCAAAAAATGCTGATTAACAAATTAATCAGTTGTTAAACCTGTAAAACTTACAACTGACACTTGGAATGAAAACTTGTAACATACCAACTTTAAGTGTCCATTATTTACATGTATTTGACTTGGGACTATACAGTTATACACAGGGATAAATGGGTGACTCTAGGCCAAAGAACATGTGAATCTCTTTTCCTTTCTCTAGTTCCCAAGCTGTGACAACTGAAAAGAAATATTGTTGCAGCCAGAGTAATAGGGCTGACCCTTCTCCTGTGATCACAGATTCTCTCCTCTAGCAATCAAAAGATCTTCAAGGTTCAAGTCAAATTCCACCTCCCCAGGGAAGTCTTCCTAAATCTCCCTAAAGCTCCCTCACTGAGGTAGTATGCACTATCCCAGGGCTTTGATGACATTCTTGTTGTAGCATTTACCACATTTTGACTCTCTATTACTGAAAATTCCCCTGAAGGTTTTTAATCTTCAGGGGAAATTTTAAAATTCTCTTTCCTGTATATTCACAAACCAATAAATACTTGTTGAATTTAATTTTTCAGCCAGTATCTGGTTTCTATGCCTCTTTTCAAAGGTCATCTGGTAACCAAAGACCTGTAAACTGCTGGTTCCCTTAACCTCCTTTTAGCCTTCATTCCACCTACAATAAATATGAATTGTCTAACACTTTAAATTGTTTCTACAGCAAAGTGTGCTCTAAATTCCTAACTACTTTACAGATTGACTATAACATACAGAACATTCAAAATTAAGACCTGTGTACACATAAATTTCCTAATCACATGTCAATGTTATTTTTAATTGCATTAATTTATTAAGCAAACAAATAAGAAAAATTATTATATGCCAAACAACAGGGATACAAAAATAAATGACATAGAACATGCACTCTCAAGAGCTTTCAGTCTAGCTGAGGTGTCCAACATGTAAACAAGCATGGCATTTAAGTACCAACTTCCCAAGTGTTAAGGTCTCCCTGCAACCATTCACAGGTTATTAAACACAGGTTGAATTTAATTTACTCATCCAGTCAACAGCTGGTTTCCTTCCATGCCTCTCAAAGGTCAGTCATATGACCAAGACCTGTAACCTACTGGATTCAAAAGATAAGGAAGACTCATCAATACATAAACAGCAGTAAAGAGAGGATACCCAGAACTGTGAGGTCTGGAAAAAATTCTAGGAGATTACACCTAAGTTGTATTATCAGCTTGGAGGAGAGAGAATGTATATGCTGCATATGCTACTAGGTTAAATTAAAATTATTTGGGTATTTTGCTTGTCTTGTTTCCAAATGCCCCCTCTCTAGAGCTCAGGCAACACAGCAAGACTTTTTGGTCCTTAGTAGTTATTTCATCCCCTTGCCTCTTCAAAATTTATCTTCTCTTTAATTGAGTAATACTTGATGAGTTAATACAAAAAACCTTATAGTAATTTTGTCTGTAGTAACCCAACCCAATTGTCCCTTAACAGGCAAATGTATTAATAAATCATGGTATCCACACAACAGACTACTATTTATCAACAAAAAATTAACTTTTAATACATACAACATGGATGAATTCCAAAATACTTATGCTGAGTTAAAGCCAGATTTTCTTAAAGAGTACGTAATGTATAATTGTGTTTATATAACATTTAGAAAGCACAAACTAACCTAGAGATCAGTGCAAGAGGGCAGCAGGGAGTAGAGGAGAGAATTACACTGAAAGCTTTTGGGGGTGATGGGCATGTTCACTATCTTAAATGCTATGATAGTTTTATAGACATAAGCATATGTTGAAAGTTATCGAATTATATACTTTATATATAAGCAGCTTATTGCTATCAATTTTTCCTCAATCAAACTGTTAAAAGAGTAATACTGACTAAAGAGATGTGACAATCAACGGCAATGTGTAGACCTTGATTAAATCCTTTATTTAAAAAAAAAAAATAGGAGACATTTTTGTTAAGTAATTGGGGAAGTGTGTCCACAGACTATACACTAAGGTATTATTAAATCAATATTTAATTTATAGGTCTAACAGTATAAATCTATGTAACCTTTTTAAAGAGATATCTGGCAATATAGATCAAAATGCATATGTCTCACAATGCTACTTCTAGGAAATTAATCTTAAAAAAAAACCCATAAAAATATTGAGGGGAGAAAATATGTGCAAGAATGTTACCTGTTGCAATTTTTAACAGTAAAAAAGAGGAAATAATCTACACATCCATTAGTTGGCAGGTTGGTAAATAATATATTTATCAAGGACACAACAAAATTTTATGTAGCCATTTAAAGGAAAAATGTAGAGCTATGTTTATTGACACAGAAAGAGACCTAAGATATACTGTACACGAAATTTAAAATGGCATGCGAGATCTGAAGGGCTATTCACAAAAATGTTAATGGGGTGGACACATTTCATTTTAATTTACATAAAAGAATATTTAATTTACTTAAGCAAAATACTTAATTTACATATAAGAATAGCCATTTTATATAGTCATTTGGTAATCAGCACAAAAATATTTTATTTTTACTTTTTATTTCTCTCAGCCATGATCAATCAAGATAGTTCCACCTTTAAAGGAAAAGTAGTTCAGAACCATTAACTTTTAGAAGAGATAAGAGATATTAGCACCATGATCTAACACCCTCATTTTATACCTGAAGAAAATGAGACCAAGAAAAAGTACATTACATGTATAAGGTTATAAAGCCATTTTAATATATCACCTTGATTTTATTTCTAACTCTTTTCATACTTATGTCATGCCTCAGTTCTTTGACATATTACCTTCTGTGCCTTCTCCCTACCATGTACCATGACCACTAACTTGTATGGTCTTGAGCAAACAAATTAAAACCAAAAAACAGTTTTAACTAGTAGATCTACAAGCTTGCCTATAAAAAATGATTCTAAGAAGTCTCTAGAAGCTAAAACCAATAAAAACCACATCGGTGAATTCTAGACTTATGTTCAAATATAAACACAAGATAGCAAGACTGCTTTATGGAGATTTTCTATCTAATCCCCCAATTTATAAATCATGAAGAGAATATAACATTTCTATAATAAACCAGATCTCACAATGCCTCTTTAGAACAGCTCTTTCCAGGGCCAGAGTCCTGGACCAATATCCTCAGGCACTCTTACAAGGTCACTGGTACAAACATCAATCTTTGAATTATGCTACAGGAGATGTGAAAGCCTGAGGTTTAGCTCCGAGTATTCCTAGGACATATACGTACGCATACTCCTAAATGCTATTTCTTCTAGTTTTTCTATAACTTATCACTCATAAGAGTTGAGCCCTGGCCAGGCATGGTGGCTCACACCTGTCATCTTAGCACTTTGGGAGGCCGCAGCAGGAGGATCACTTGAGCTCAAGAGCTCGAGACAAGCCTGGCAACATAGTGAGACCTCTATAAATATATATACATATTGTTTCCAGTGAGCCTAAAATATAAATTTGCCTTTTCAGTAGTAAATATGGCTCACCTTCAAAATCAATACCAAAAATAACTTTTTTTTTAATCCTTACTGTCATTGTCTCTATTGTCATTAAGTTCTTGCCTTTTAGCAGCCTTTAAACTCTCCTAACTCAGAACGTAACAGAAATAAAGCACTGGAGTGGAAGCCAAAAGACATGGATCCATGTCATACTGCACAAGTTTTATAACTCTAGGCTTCAGTTTCCGTCATCTTTAGGGTGTTGAATTCTAGTGCATTTTACAATACTAAAATTATAAAATTTCTTATTCAATTTATCTGTAAAACACTTCAAACACTACAAAATCATGAGAAGATAGTTCTCAAAAGAAAAAAACAAAAATTTCAAATATAATTTTACTTGTTAGGGTGACTTTCAAAGTTGCTTTACAACATAAAAGCTTTTTTTATTTTCAAATAATCATGTATTTCTGATAGCCATTACAGTACACTGACCTCCAAGGAGACAGTGCTGGGGCAAGTGACAGCCAGATGAGCACTAGGTGACTCTGTGCTTCTCTGAGGAAAAATAACTAAACTTGGTAAAAGAAGATCCTAAGAAAACAAGAGGCAAAATGTCATCATATGCATTCTTAGAGCAAACTTTCAGGACGAGAACAAGCAGCAGCACTCATGCTTCAGTTAACTTCTCGGAATTTTCAAAAAGTGCTCAGAGAGGTGGAAAACCGTATCTGCTAAAGAGAAAGGAAAATCTGAAGACATGACAAAGGGGGACAAGGATGGCTATTAAAGAGAAATTTATATCCCTCCTAAAGAAGAAACAAAAAAGGTTAGGGATCCCAATGTACTCAAGAGGGCTCCTTCAGTCTTTTTATTTTGTTCTGAGTACTGCCCAAAAATCTAAGGAGAATATCCAAACCTATCCATTGGTGATGTTCCAAAGAAACTCGGAAAGAAGTCAATAAGGTACATATGACAAGCAGCCTTATGAAAAGAAGGCTGTGAAGCTGAAGAAAAACTAAGAAATGGATATTGCTGCATACTGAGCTAAAGGAAGGCCTGATGCAGCAAAAAGAAAAAAAAAAGCAGGGGGGGAGACGTCAATGCTGAAAAAAAAAAGAAGAGGAGGAAGGTGAGGAAGTTGAAAAGAATAAGGAAAAGGAGGAAGAAGAGGATGAGGAAGAGGAGGAAGATGAAGATGATCATAATGAATAAGCTGGTTCTAGCACAGTGTTTGTCCTTGTTTACAAATTATTTAACATCCCCATACACAACTCACTCCTTTTAAAGCCTTTAAAGGTAAGGCTTTGTTTTTAAACTGTACAGTTAACACACTAACAGTTAACCACACTACCAAATGTGTCTCTAGATAGCCCATCCTTGAGAGTCAGTTGATGAGAGAGCAAAAAGAAAAAAAATACAGATAGATGGAAGGACAGACAGACAGTCCATCCTGGTGGTATTTTCAATAACCATTAACTTTGCCTAAATCAGTATGAGAGTTGTAAGCCAGCATGAAAATCTAAAACAGGTTCTTATTGGTGCACAGCACAAATGAGTTATATATGGAGATGGTAGTTTTTCATCTTCATTTCTCTCTGATGCAGCTTATACAAAATAAGTATTACTCTTAACTGAATACCACTCTGTAATTGCCAAAAAAAAAAAAAAGCTGCAGCTGTTTTTTTGACACTGTAAATGCTTCTAATAACAATTTTTTAGTTTTAAAAATCTTATATTTCTGAAATAATTCATTGTATTTCATTACAGCTAAAATATTTCATATCTATGTTTTAAGACAAATATATATGAATATACATGTATACATATACATACATATATAACCAATCAGAAAAGAACCTGATCTAAAATTTTCAACTGTTATCCCATTTATATAAAGTTACATAATATGAAATGCATAATATGCACAATATGAAAAGTTTAAGCATATTTTCTCCAGATTCTGCTAAAAAGAATTAAGTCCCTCACTGTCTCTTGTTTTTTTATTATTTTTTTTCTGAGACAGAGTCTCGCTCTGTCACCCAGGCTGGAGTGCAGGTGATCTCGGCTCACTGCAAGCTCCGCCTGCTGGGTTCACACCATTCTCCTGCCTCAACCTCTCAAGTAGCTGGGACTAGAGGCACCCGCCACCACGACCGGCTAATTTTTTTATTTTTAGTAGAGACGGGGTTTCACTGTGTTAGCCAGGATGGTCTCGATCTCCCGACCTCATGATCCACCCGCCTCGGCCACCCAAAGTGCTGGGATTACAGGGGTGAGCCACCAAGCCCGGCCACTGTCTCTTTTTCTGTGACTTTTTTTTAAGTTTCCAATGTAGTATCCTACATTTCTAATTAAATATTATTCTTTAAATAACTCCCGTATCTTGTGGCCTTCTCAACTTTTCGGCTTTTGTGCCTGTGAGTTGTTTAGAAAAATTAATTTATACTTACCTAGAGATTAACTCAGAAAAAAAGGAAAAGACAGAGTCAATAATACCACTAAATTTTTATATTTCTTTCAAATACTATCACTGTGTATAAATAAGTTCAGTATTTAACATCAATGCTTAGTAAAGCATACAAATTAAAACATATAGTAGAGAGATTAATCAATACACTTATATGCACTGTGGGAGTTCAGAAAAACAATCAGAGCACTCCACACCTCAACTTTTCAGCTGGCTACACAGTTTGTCACAACTCAGCATGCTTATGCAGATTTCCAATCTCCAGATTGGACCTAAGTATAGCCAGAATGTTTTTTAAAACAGTTTTCCTGTTATATGTGAACGATACAAACAATGCTAGCTATTATCAATACTTACCAATTCAATTATTTCTTCCCTCTTATATTCCTTCCTTTTGTCTCTGTCACTAACAGTGACACAAAACAACTTCAAAAGCACAACATGGAACTAAGTGACTTTTTAAAAGTTTTAGATGCAACATCCCGACATTTCCACAGATGAGGAAGCCTCTACATGAATGAAGAGGCCCCCATTTTGAAATGGTAAAATAAAGTTTAACAATCTTAATTTTTTAGAACAAGAAACAGGAAGTCTTCCCATTGAAGCACAAGAGAAAGAAGAAGTAAGTATAGGTATGGCTAACACACATTCTAAAAGTAAGGGTGCCCTACTACTATAAGGTATAGACAAATTCAGGTCCGACGCAGTGACTCAAGCCTGTAATCCCAGCACTTTGGGAGGCCAAGGCGGGCAGATCATGAGGTCAAGAGATAGAGACCATCCTGGTCAACATGGTGAAACCCCGTCTCTACTAAAAATACAAAAATTAGCTGGGTGTGATGGCGCACGCCTGTAGTCCCAGCTACTTGGGAGGTTGAGGCAGGAGAATTGCTCGAACCCAGAAGGTGGAGGTTGCAGCGAGCCAAGATGGCGCCACTGCACTCCAGCCTGGGTGACAGAGGCAAATTCAACCTCTCTGGGCTTTCCTATACCCCACAAAGGAAAATAAATAATAAATCTGAAATGAAAGCAATAAACCCAAATAACTTATTCTGCAGCTTTTAATATACAATTAAAATATATTTTTTTAATTTGGAGATAAAGTATTTCTCTATAAGTATAGCATACAAAAATTACTCAGACCTTTAGCTCTTGGATAGGTAGTATACAAAAAAGGTGCAAGGGAATTATTACAACCAATAATTCCAAGCAATCATATAGTCAGATATTCCTAAAACCTGTTCATGTTAATAACAATACTATTCTAGTTTACGGAACAGTTTTTCTCAGTTTCTTTAAAATAAACTCTGCTAAGGAGCAGAGGACTAAGTGGTATTCTTACCTTGTCATTAACTGTTCACACTTCCACGTCCTAGGAGAGAGTGTTTTTTACTACCTAAGTACAGAATTAAATAAGTATGCATTTTAAGCTGATAACAATATGTAGTTATCACAATCACATCTAGAGGAATTATTAAGTATTTTCACTGAAAACTATCTCTGTGTTCTGGTACAGTCTCAGAAGCCGTTCCCCAAGGTTCTGGAGAACAGCAGTATCATTTTTCATGGTGGTTCTACACATTTATGCCTTCAGTTGCAAAAACAGTCGTAAGAAGAGGGTAGCCAAATTCTCATCAGAAGCTATATCCAAGGTTAGTATGCCTCCCCTACCATTTGCTTCTTTTTGATAAGGATAACACATACAAGGATACCAAATTCAATTAAGAACATTCACAGTGATACAATCATGTAGTACTTTACTTCTGAAAATAAATTATTGGTACTTAAACCAATTATATAAAAATAATAATATACATTAAAGGGCATCCTTTCCCTGTTAGTTGGTTATAAAATAAACACTGCTAAATATATTAAAGAGAGATATATCGGCTTAAAACAGCAATAGATGCAAATGTATGATTTTAGAGAGGCTTACAGATTTCAGAAAAGCCCCAGAAATCCTTGAAGTAAAGGCAGTGAGAATTTACAGCTTTCTTCCATGAGTGAAGCAGAACAGCACAGGGTAAAGAACAGGAGGTCCACAATCAAGTGACAAAAGTTTTCTAAGCCTCAGTTTAAGCCTTCACCTATAAAGTGGGAATAATAGGTGTGCCAGTATCTCATAAGGTTATTGTGAGAATTCAATTCAATAATGCAAGTAAAGATTTTTATACAGTGTCAGGTATACATTAAGCCATAATAGTTACTCTTACTATTGCTCCTGCTACTACTTCTAGAACCTGTCATATTCTACACAGAGAATTTAAAGAACCAATTAAAGTAATTATTAAATTTAGTGAGCCCTCCCATCTGTTTTTGTTTGACATGAAAACTAAGGGTAGTTTCTACATTTTTAAATGGTTAAAGAAAAAATCAAAAGAATGATATTTTATGTCATATGAAAAATATATGAAATTAAAATTTTAAGTGTCTATGAAGTTTTATTAAAAACAGCCATGCTAACTGGGAGCCGTGGCTTATGCCTGAAGTCTCAGCTACTCACAGGGCTGAGGTAGCAGGATCATTTGAGCTTAGGAGGTTGAGGCTATAGTGAGCTATGATCACACCACTGCACTCCAGACTGGGCAACAGGGCAATGCTCTGTCTCCAAAAAAATAGATAGATAAATAATATTTTTTTTAAAGCCCATGTTTATTCATTTATGTATTTCTTTGGCTGTTCTTGTGCTACAATGGCAGAGCTGAGTAGCTGCAATAAAACATACAGCTCTCAAAGCCAAAAACATTTACTATCTGTCCCTCTGCAGAGAATTTCCCAACCATGGTATAGAATATAAATATAGCAACTATTTAGAGTAAAAGACTAATACATGGATGTTTTCTTGTCTTAAACCATGGTTCACTTGACAGATTTTTAGATAGTTTTTCAAAAGCAATTGTCTAAATTTGTAAACGTTAAAAACTCTGTTTAAGGCTATTCCTTCTGTACTTCCATCCTCACATCCTACAATTCCAATTACCTGAGAAGTTACAAATAAAATCACCTTAAAGATGGCTGCTTTTAAATTCTAACACCACCATTGATACTTAATAATAAAAAGAACGTTAAAAAGGTCTCCTTACCACAAACATATATTTACTTAAACAAGTATAAAATAAAAGCTGGTATCAATGGTAAAGCATTTAAACGCCAAAAAGAACAAAAAATCAAGTAACATGCAGTGTCATTCATCCTCCAAGCTAACTCATCATCTTTGGGGGAAAAAAAAGATTGACACCTATTAAGATATTTGGAAATTACTGTTGGAAGCAATATGTGAAAAATACAATTATATTACAAGAAATAAATAAAAGTGGGAAAAAATAATATTCTTAAACTACACTCAAGTAGATAACAGAAGAAGGAAAACGAGAGACAGGCACAGTAACCGAAGTCAAAACAGGCAGAACAAATACAGTAGAGGGCACTGATAGGAAGTAGAAAGCAATGAAGAAAGTACAATTACAATATGATACAAAGGAAAAAATATTCTGGCAGATTACTCTTTTCCTCTCCTTCCTTCCTCAAAAGGTTTTACTTGATTTTGATAAAACACTCTAGAAAAATATTCCAGTATTTCATTAAGTATTTATGAAAAGCCTGCTGCACAGACAAATTATACCTGGAATATTAAAGGAGCAAAAGAAACAGAAACTATATCTGGAGAACTTACATACCCTGACAGGGGAGGTAACCTTGCAAAAAAAGGTTAAATTACTAAGAAAATTACAAAGCAAGACATAAACTAGGTAAATAATAATTTTGTCAGCAGAAAGAAAAGCAAGCAAAGGAATGCATATTCCTACTTATGAAGGAGAATGATAGCTTAGAGCTTGAAAAGAAAGGTAGAGTTTGAAATACCAGGAGTTAAAACTGGAAAAGGAATCAAATAGAGATGAATGAAAATACAGGCAAGGAGCACTGATAAGCTTATGATTTAACAAGTAGCTAAAAATCATAAATGCATCCTACCTAGAATACGTATGCTATTTTCTATAGTAATCTAGCAGCAGAGATAATGAGCAGTTGGACAGATGAAGTACAGAAACTGTCAGAGCTGATGGAGCAAAAAGTCAAAATGGTTAATGCTTGTCAGTGTATTACTAGAGGTGAGAATAAAATCATTGACAATAAATTCCTGTCTATGCAAAGGAAAACTTACGTAGGAAGAAGCTGCCAAGTTAGGAAACTAGGCAAAAATTGAGAGACTAGTCTAATTACAGTCAAAAAATAATAAATGGGTATTTAAGAGCTATATAAATTAGAGAAATGTGTTTCTGTGGTACTTCAAAGAAGCATTTCCAGTAACTGGATAACTGTGGATATACGGACAATATAATTAAAAGGTAAAGTCTAAATACATTTTCTATTCTTAAAACAGAAAAATATTATCATATAAAGATGGCAGAGAACAAAATCCATGATAAAGTTGGACTCTTAAGGTCAAGTCATTACTTTAAGATTCTAAAAAGAAATACTCAATGGACTTAAAAATTTCAAAAATACCTAAAATATTCCTTAAATACTACACAAATACCCACATTGAAATTTACATAAGAAGTAATGATGCTCTTCTACCTTCAGTAGGCCACATACACAAAGGTATTAGCATTACACAGACTGGCTGATGTCAAAATATACAATTTCCAGTTCAGTCAGATTTGGTTGACTCTCACAGTTCAAACAGAATTAGTTGTGTCATATCAACGAAGTAGTACTGGCAATGGATTGACAAGGAAATTGCCTCATTACATATATCTACTATTCCTTAAATAGCAATTGCTAGTAAAAACTATGTTCTAGCCTGATTAGTAACTCAGGAAAGACAACAGCTAATGCTTCATTTGTCTCCACATAGTTTTAACTATTATATGCCTTTTGAAAAAGGCTACTTGATAAAATTTAAGTACTTACTAATATCATCTTCATGATACATGACAGAGTGAAATGGCAGAGTTCGGTCTTTAATATATCTCTCTGCTGGCTCAACATAAAATGTGCCACCACGAGTCTGGATGAATCCTTCAAATCTTCCATCAATAACAGACCCATGGCTAAAACTTCCTTCTTCACCTATTAATGAAAGCAACAAATTCTTGACAATTTAATTTGCACATGAATGTTAAATTTGTTCATATATATGTGTATATACGTGTGTGTGTATATATACACACATGCATACATATATACACATATATATTGTTAATTCCTGAATATAAATTTACCATGGAAATTTTCACATAAAATATATTAAGCAGAATGTGAAATGTGAACAGCAACTGGTATTTAGTTAAAACATATACAACTACTAATAACAGCAATAAAAAATAGAGTATCTGCCTTGTTACCAACCACATTCCTTGCATCTAGCTCAGTGCCTAGCATGTATGCAATAGTCATCAACAATTGTAAATTGGCCCGGCACAGTGTGGTTCACACCTATAATCCCAGCACTTTGGGGGTCCGAGGCGGGCAGATCACTCAAGGCCAGGAGTTCGAGACCAGCCTAGCTAACATAGTGAAACCCTGTCTCTACTAAAAACACAGAAAACATTAGCTGGGCCTGGTGGCACACGCCTGTAAGTCCAGCTACTAAGGAGGCTGGGGCAGAAGAATCACTTGAACCCTGGAGGTGGAGGTTGCTGTGAGCTGACATGGCACCACTGAACTCCAGCCTGAGTGACAAGAGCAAGACCTTGTCTCAAAACAAAACAAAACAAAACAAACAAAACAAAACAATTAATAGTTAAATTAATTTAAACTTAAAAGAAAGCAGGCAAACCTACTGATAAAATATACACTTTCAGAATAAAGACATTCAAAGCATCTTTTGAAAATTTTGCTACAGGTACCACAAGAAAAAAACCTCCTTTCCCATCCGATACATTGCAAATGGGCCAGGCCTTTTGGCTTCTGCGCTATGCTTAGGGGTTTTGTGTTTTGTTTTGTTTTGTTTTGCTTTTGAGACAAGGTCTTGCTCTGTCACCCAGGCTGGAGTACAGTGACACAAGCTCATGGCTCTGTGCAGCCTCAACCTCCTGTGCTCAGGCATTCCTCCCACCTCTGCCTCCCTAGTAGCTGGAACTACAGGCGTGCACCACCATCTCCAGCTAATTTTTGTATTTTTGATAGAGACGGGGCCTTGCTATGCTTCCCAGGCTTGTCTGGAACTCCTGGGCTCAAACAATCCACCTGCCTCGGCCTCCTAAAGCGGCCTCCTAAAGTGCTGGGATTACAGGCGTGAGGCACCATGCCCAGCCTACAAATACACTTTTAAACAAAACAGTGTCAAATATTTCAGAGGAACTTTGAACAAAACTATACCAACAGTACTTTTAAAGATATAGGACAAAAATTTGTAATACTATCCCATCAATTATACTTCTCCAGTGAAAGGAAATAATAGGAAAAAAGGTACTTTTCGTTTTTAATATAATCACAACGAAAAGGTGAGCACCAAAATCAAATGACATAAAGGGTGAAAGTAGAGGGAGAGGGCTTTAAATCTTGAATTTACCCATTACAATTCTCTCATTAAAATAAAAATCAGGCCTTCCACAATTTCTAAGTTGTAGAATAACATTAATTAGTTGCCTTTGCATTAGTCATAGACTGGAGGTAAGAGCCCAAGACACTGGTATTTTAAGTACTTTTTTTTTTTTTTTTGAATAAAGAAACAGGGGCTCTGTCTATCGCTCAGGCTATAGTGCAGTGGCACAATCATAGCTCACTGTAGCCTCAACCTCCTGGGCTCAGCAATCATCCCACTTCAGCCTCCCATCTAACTGAAACTACGGGTTTGCCACCACAACTAATTTTTTTTACGTTTTTTTAGAGAAAAGGTCTCACTATATTGCCCAGGCTGGTCGCAAACTCCAGGTCTTAAGCAATCCTCCTGCCTCAGACTCCCAAAGCACTGGGATTACAGGTGTGAGTGCTACCATGCCTGACCTAAATAACATGATTTTTATCTGCAAACTCATTTACAGCCTTGTACTTTTCTTGATCTCATCACCTAGCAAAAAAGGGCAGGAACTACTAAGTTATTTGCCCAGCAAGATAAATAATCAAGAAGATAATAGAACACTAAGGTTTGACATTGAAAATCTACTGATGAAAAATGCTTTACTTTGGTTACAGAATTGTAAGAGTACAAAAAAGCTAAAGAATTTATTAGGTTTATTCTACAAATGAGAAAGTTTAAGTATAGAAATGACTCATCTGGCACAATCAAAAAATGAGAAAAAATTATTTAAGCACTTAATTTTTTACGTTATTATTTTCAGTAGAAACCACTCGCGTAGAAATAATCTCAAAAAGTTCAACACTGTCTTAACTGAGAATCATCTTGAATACTTATTAATATACAGTTACAAAACAATGACACTTTGCCTCTCTTCAACGCCCCCAGAAGATTTTCATTTTTTAAGCTTTTTTATGATTTCTATAATTGTTCTGTTCTTTCAACACTGCTAGTAGATGTAACTTTCTATTGGGTTAAGTGTGCCACTGACGCTCCCCAATATGCACTTTTAATTTGATGCAGTAAGAGAAATTTGTTAGAACTGTGAATAAAGCAAATAGATTCTGAGGAAGAAGAGCCTTGGGAGGACTTTCCTACAGATAACTTTGTTACATTATCTTCAGCTAAGATAATCTTTACTGCTTCCTTTTAGACTTTTCCTGTTTTCTTATAAAACACAGCAAAGTTACTATTAATTTCTTACTTGGAAAATCAGAAAATTATAGAAGTCATTAAAATTTTTAAAAATTCTAGTAGTTTAAAGGTACTGAGTCAAAATTTCATACCTTTCAGAAGCCAGATATTTCATAATTCACTATTAAACATACATGTAAAGATAGGTTCAAACATTACTTCATTTCTCAAAGACCCTTCATGATGACTTCAATCTCCTCTGGATTTATAACCTTTTCTGAAATATCTGCTTACACTTCAAAATAAGTATCTTTGTGTAGAAAAAAAAAATGAAAGAAAAGGGTTCTGTTAGGTCCAACTTACCATAAATATGTCCAGTGTAAATATGAGAGGTATCATAATCAAGTACTTTATTTGATGTTTCTACTTTAAATTCATCACTGAAAAGGGAAGTGTCCCTCTTCATTCGTAGGTTGAAATGTCTGTAAAATGGGATGGGAAGGGGGAAAAACTGAAATTAAAAAGATCCAAATTTTAAACAATTATTTTTTATTTTTAAAAGTCTACAAAATGTGGACTGTTATGAAATTTGTCTATTTGTGAAATATGCTGACTGACCAAGATTTTTAAATAAAGATTCTGCTCTAAAAGTCAACTTAGTAGCTGTGGTAGGACTCTAATAAGATAAATTGCTGTCTAGGATATTAAAAACAAATGCCTATAGAGTGATTCTCACATAGTAAAACAAGATATTCAAAGAGCAACTGAGTTACTTGGAGACTAAAACAGGCTTCCTGACCCAATTACTATTATTTACCACTGCCTGTCTTCTCTCTCTAGTAATTCTGTAGCTTTGCTATTCTCCCCTACTTTCTACAAGTCAAATAAGAAAGTATATACGAAAGCAGCAATATATATTGGGTATTTAACATCTCTTCTCAGAAAGACAAGTGTGTATGCTCTTTGTTTTACCCTGGGGCTTCTAATTGTTGCAAATAACATAAATCTTCCTAAATTCAATTTGGGAACCCCGAAAGACCAGGATAATGGCTGAAATCAGAGGAATTTTACTCCTCTACATAAAAAAAGGGAAAGATCAAAATACTGAAGTAAAATTAATTGAAGATACGACAAAAATCTAGAATTTAGAATCAAATTGGAATCAAATCTTAAGCCTAGAATTTACTAGCTCAGATTCCTGTCTGTGAAATAAAGGTAATAAATTCTATATATCTTGTAAAATTACTTTAAATATTAGAGATTATAATGTATATAAAGTCATAACACAGTACCTGGCACATTGGAGATATATGATAAAATGGCAACAAATTAGCTAACATTACTCAACTCTTAAAAGTGTATCAAGTCTTTTACAATTGCTATAGAAGTCTGAACATAATGGAATTTCTACTCAATTGTTTTGACAATTACAACAAATTATTATGTTCTTTTTTTACATATATATGTTTTCCAGAGTACTATAAGAACCTTGTTTTTTTAAATAATAAAAATTTGTAACACATTAAGTTGTATGGGGAAACATACAGTCACTTCACACATTTGTGACATGAATAAATTTGTACAATATGGCGGGAAAACGGGTTTAAAAAATCCAAATTACAAATGCACATAGCCTTTGATACAAGAATTCCACTTCTAGAAATTTATCTTATATATACTTGCACATAAGTGAAATGACTTCCATACTACAAAGAATGTGGCATAAGAAATATAAAGTCGAGCCAAGTGCAGTGGCTCACGACTGTAATCCCAGAACTTTGGGAGGCTGAGGCGGGTGGATCACCTGAGATCAGGAGTTCAAGACCAGCCTGGCCAACATGATGAAACCCTGTCTCTACTAAGAATACAAAATTTAGCCAGGCATGGTGGCTTGCACCTCCAGTTCCAGCTACTGGGGAGGCTGAGGCAGGAGAACTGCTTGAACCTGGGAGGGGTAGGTTGCAGTGAGCCAAGATCATACCACTGTATTCCAGCCTGGGTGACAAAGTGAGGCTCTGTCTCAAAAAAAAAAAAAAAAAGAGAGAGAAAGAAATATAAAGTCGTCCCTCAGTATCCACAGGGGATTGGTTACAAGACCCCCAAGGATACCAAATTCTACAAATACTCAAGTCCCTTATACAAAATGGTACAGTATTTGTATATACACATCCTCCTATATATTTTAAATCATCTCAAAATTACTCATAATACCTCATACAGTGTATATTCTATGTAAATAGTTCTTATACTGTATTGTTTAGGGAATAATGACAAAGAAGAAATTCTGTACATGTTCAGTACAGATGCTACCATGAGAATTATTTTCAATCCAAGGCTGACTGAATCCACAGATGCTTAAGAGGCCAAATCTTGCAACCTTTGTCACAGTTCACCAGCGCAGAGCTACTAAAACCCTTGGAATATCCTCAGTGATAGGTGTCTCTTCACTCTTATTCATAATGAGTCTATTTCACTCACATCTGAGTTTATGCTAATCGGTGACTTAGAGTGGGTCCCCTAGGTGACCTTGGAATACAGCTGGTCACCAGAAAGATCAAATTATAAGAGCACTGGAATTTCAGCCCTAGCCACTGACTCCACCCCAGAAAGTGAGGTGGGAAAGACAGGAGATTAAACTATAGAAACTCTTAAACAATGAGATCTGATCAGCTTCCAGGAGCTGGTAAGACACCTAAAGTTGATTGGAGGTAGTGCCTAAGGGGCGCATGGGGCACAGCATGCGTTACAGTGCTGACGGACGTTGGGTTTGTGGGTAGATCAGCGGGGTAAGAGTAGGCTGTTTTCCTGAGTTCTGTCAGCCAGGTTAACAAATTAGCTAACCTTAGGAGGAGGTTGAGGGAACCCCCAATTTATAGCAGGTGGTCAAGAGCTGAGGGTGGCCCAGGACACAAGTGGTGTCTGAGTGGAAGCGAGGGTGTTGTAGGAATGGGCGTCGTATGTGGAAGTCTGCACTGAACTCCAGATATTTACTGGCAGGCTGAATTACTAGATTATTTGGAACACCACTTGAGTGTCCGGAGAATCAGAGAACTGGGTGCTGGTGCTGGAAAATATCCCAGAACAATTATTCACGTTAGCACTGTTTGAAACAGTAAATGATTAATAACAACAGAACTAGTTAACTTACTTATGGTACATAATCGTATTTATGGGTATATCCATATAACTGCTTGCAGAGTTGAAGAAAAAATACTCTAAAATATTCCCACGTAATCAAATCATAGATCTCTAAGTAATATTAAGTAAGAAAGAAAGGCCGGGCGTGGTGGCTCATGCCTGTAAACCCAGCACTGGGAGGCGAGGCATGGGATCAGGAGATCAAGACCATCCTGGCTAAAACAGGTGAGGCAAGGTCTCTGCTAGAAAAGTCACGGAGGAGTTGACTGCAGTTGTTGGTGGGACGCGCCAGTCAACTTCTCCAGAAGGAGAGCTAAAACAGAATAAGCGTAGACTAGGAAACAAGAGATTACAGTAGGCTAAGGTCCCGATACCCTGCACCTCCAACCCTGAACAACAAGCAAGATTCATCTCAAAATTAAAAATCTGATTCTATATAGAAATTCCTAAAGGGAGTATGCGTTATCAGAATGTGCATCAAATTTCTTGACAGATACACAATAAATTAATAACAATGGTCGTCCACAAGAATGGAAAGTGGGTGACTGGGAAATAAGAGAGGGGAGGATACCTCATTGTATATCTTTTGTGCCATTTACATTTTAAAATATATGAACATATTTCTTATTCAAAAAATGAAATGTAAATTAAAATAACACCTTAAGACACAAAACAAAAACTACTGCTCTTTGGACAGATGAATCAATTCTGACTTTCACACTACTAGCAGAAATAATAAAACAAAAGAGACATTTAGCATTGCAATGGTGGAGAAACCATTACTGGACTTGCCTATCAACCTATGAAAAATACAACTTTTCAGTTATATAAATGAAACAACTGCTTTTCAGACAACAGACAACAAGCAGTGAAGGACTATGATTTCCCAGAGAAGGAACATTACAAACAGTAAGGGAAAGAACTCGAGGGAAATCTGCACAGAGCGTTCAACTGTAAGTCTTGCTCAAAATACTATCATGGATGCATAAAGAGAGACTCTACAAAGGTAGGCCAAAAAATAACTATTGGCGAGCTGTTAGTTGACAAACTAATGGATCTTGCAAGAGACAGGGATACATCTAAGATCTGATCAAGCACAGAAGACAGACTTTGTTGTCATTTAATAGAGAACCCAGAAAAGCCACTCCCTGGAAATAGGAACAAACTATTCCTAGAATAAAAGCTATTTCAAACCTATCCTAACAAAGCTTAAAAACAAGGCTCAAAAGGGTCAAGCTGATCCACAACTTGCTCAACCATCTAACAAAACAAAACTGCATACTTTTTTTAAAAAAATACAAACAGTTAAACTGTGGTATATCCATACAATAGGATAGAATATAGTAATAAAAAGGAACAAACTATTGATAAACACAACAATCTGTACAAACTTCAAAAAAATTATGCTGAGTGGGGAAGTCAATCTCAAAAGATACTACCTGCATAATATGATTCATGCAACAATTATGAAATAATCTAATTATGGAGATGGAGAACCAATTAATGGTTGTTAAGGATTACAGACGGGGGAGGGGATGAACATGGCCATAAAGGGATAGCACAAAGGAGTCTGGTGATGCTACCACTGAGTATCTTTGATTGTAGGGATAATTACACAAGACTACCCATAAGACAAAATTGCACAGAATTACGCACAGGCACACACACATGCACGTACATGTAAAACTGATGAAGTCCACATAAACTCTAAGCATTGTACCAATATCATTCTTGGTTTTGATGTTGTAATATAGCTACACAAATTGTGAACACTGAGGGAGACTGGGAGAAAGATGTCCAGGACTTCCCAGTACAAACTCCTGTGAATCTACAATTATTTTTTAATTAAAAGTTTTTTAAAAATCCAGACACAGGTGGGCACAGTGGCTCACACCTGTAGTCCCAGTATTTTGTGAGGGCAAGGTGGGAAGAATCGCTTGAGCCCAGGAGTTTGCAGTAAGTCTGGGCAATGTAGCAAGACTCCATCTCTAATTTAAAACAACAACAACAAAGAGACACTAAGTATTAATCAAAATGTGAAATATCCAATTAAAAACCACTAACTATAAAAAAAAGACCAAAGAGAAAAAAACCAAACCACTAACTATAAAGAAATATGACAAAGAAGAAAATTAGTTCAAAAAAAAAAAACTCAGAATGAGAGATAATGGAATTAGCAGACAAGGATTTAGTGTCTTTATATTGTAAATATGTTAAAAGAACTATGGGGAAAATATAAGCATAATAAGGAGAAACCAGAAACTGTAGAATGAGGGCAGGGGAGGGACAGGGAAGGGAGGAGAGAGGGAAAGGGACGAGAGGGGAGGAAACTTCCAGAATTGGAAAATGTAATTTCTAAAATGGAAAAAAAAATTATAAATATATATCTCACTGGACTGACTTAAGAGGAGGTGAGATACTGCAAGAAAGAATATCAGTGAACTTGAAGACAAGGGAACAAAAACTATCTAACTTGATGTTTAGAGAGACAAAGAGTTTAAAAAAAAACAAAAACAAAAACCAGAGCCTCAGTAACCTATAAAACAGTAAATAAAGAGGGGAGAGGAGACAGGAAAAAAAAAAAATTTGATGAAATGATAAAAAAACTTCCAAATTGATAAAACTCTAAACACAAGTCTAAGAAGCTCAACAAACACCAAGAAAGATATACACAAAGAAAAACCCACAAGACACACCACAGTCACTGCTGAAAATCAGTGTTAAAGAGAAAATCTTAAAATCCATCAAAAAGAGACTGATTATATGCAGAATGACCGCTGATTTAACATTAGAAATAACGTAAGCAGGCCGGGTGTGGTGGCTCATGCCTGTAATCCTAGCACTTTGGGAGGCCAAGGCGGGCAGACTGCCTGAGCTCAGGAGTTCAAGACCAGCCTGGGCAACATGGTG
This sequence comes from Papio anubis, assembly GCF_008728515.1. Lineage (NCBI taxonomy): Eukaryota > Metazoa > Chordata > Mammalia > Primates > Cercopithecidae > Papio > Papio anubis. The sequence goes on along the minus strand of NW_022161170.1, from coordinate 144,373 downwards.
AAAGCCCGTCTCTACTAAAATACAAAAAATTAGCCGGGCATGGTGGCATGCATCTGCAGTCCCAGCTACTTGGCAGGATGATGCAGAATTGCTTGAACCCAGGAGACGGAGGTTGCAGTGAGCTGAGATCACGCCATTGCACTCCAACGTGGGCGACAGAGCAAGACTCTGTCTCCAAAATAATAATAATAATAATAATAATGCAAGCTAGAAATTATTGGAGTAACTTTTTTAATGCTGAAAGAAAAACAATGTCAATCCAAATTCTATACTCAAAAAAGATCATTCAAAAATACATTGTCAATGAAGAATGGAAAAGAAAACATCATTATAGTACTGTAGATATTAAGAGTAATAAAGTAATATTATGAGCATAATGAAAATAAATTCAATCACTTAGATAAAATAAACTCCTTAAAAGGTAGAAATTAAGAAAACTATCACAAAATATAGAAAATCTGAATAAGCCCCTTTCTACTGAATAAAATGAATTCACGATTTAAAGCCTTTCCACAAGGAAAATACCAGGGCCAGATGGTTCCCCTGATGTCCTATAAAACTATTTTAAGAGAAGGGAAGAGTACTCAACTCATTTTATGTGGCTCACATTACCCTAATCCTAAAACCAAAGACAGACCAAAAAAAAAAAAAGACTGATATTCCTTATGAACATAAACACAAAAATTAGAAAACTGAACAAAGTAATAAATAAAAAGGACAATACATCATAAGCAAAAGAAGTTGATTCCAGTAATAAGAGGCTGGTTTAACATTCTAAAATCATCAATGTAATTCACCACATGCAAAGGGGACAAAAGCCACAAAAATCATCTCATTAGGTACAGAAAAAGCATCTAACAAATTTTAGCACCCATTCATGATAAAACTCTCAACAAACTAGGAAGAGACAGGAACTTCCTTACCCGGATAAAATGCATCTACAAACTCCAGTTAACATCATACTTAAAACTGAAAGACTGAATGCTTCTCCCCTAAGACTGGGAGTAAGGCAAAGATGTTCACACTTGCCACTTTTATGCAACTCTGTAACATTCAATATGATGTTACAGATACCATAACAAGCCAAGAAAAATAAATAAAAGAGACAGTTTGGAAATGGAGCAATAAAACGGCCTTTATTTACAAACAATATTATCTTCTATGTAGCAAATCCTAAGAAATCTACCCAAAATCTACTAGAATAAATGAGTTTAACACAAAGTAACATGATACGAGACTAACATACAAAAATAAAATAGTAGGGCTGGGGGTGGTGGCTCACACCTATAATCCCAGTACTTTGGAAGGCCAAGGCAGGAGGATGACTTGAGCCCATGAGTTTGAGAAAAGCCTAGGCAACATAGCAAGATCTTGTCTCTATGAAAAGTTTTAAAAATTAGCCAGGCATGGTGGTGTGTGGCTGTAATCCCAGTTACTCAGGAGGCTGAGGTGGGAGGATCTCTTGAGCACAGGAGATCAGGGCTTTAGTGAGCTATGATCATGCCGCTGCACTCCAGCTTGGGCGACAGAGCAAGACTCTGTCTCAAAAAAAAAATAAAATAATATGTTGTGTATTAGCAGCAAACACTGTTAGATGAAATTTAAAAAACAATCTCATTTACAATAGCATTTTTATAGTACTTAAGAATCAAGATGTTCAATGCCTCTGGTGAAAACAATGAAACACTCTGAAGGAAACTAAAGACCACCTAATAAATGGAGAGAGACATCATGTCCATGAATGTGAAGACTCCACAGTATTAGAATGTCAACTGTACCCAAATTAATCTACAGATTCAACATAATCTCAATCAAAATCCCAGCAAGTTTTATTGTAGAAACTGAGAAGGAACTCTAAAATGTATATGGGAATGCAAAGGACGTAGAATAGCAAAACAATTCTGAAAAAAAAGATGACTGACACTATCAGATTACAAGACATTATGCCAGTTATCAATTTATTGCCTCCGGGTTCCTCCTAATCTACACTTCACTGCCTTCTTGGACCCTGTAAACATTTCTTTTTGCCAGCTAGTGATAAGCTTTGTCAACAGATGGCTCTGAAGTAGTACTTTTCTTTCTGGTTTCAGGGTGCTTCTGTTCCAGCTGCCAGAGACATGCAAGTGATACACCCTGTGGCGCTCAACCTTCAGCAAAATTTGTTGCCAGTTTTGACTGGTGGTTCCCTACCCACCAATACTAGCCTACCAACTGTTGACCAGCTCTGGCCCAGGGAAGAAGTTCTCTGATGAGCTGCCACATCCTTGCCAGTAATTTCTGAATACCAACTTTAAAGAAAGGATCCCTATCCAAATTTGTCTCTTTGGTAAATATCTCTCAGCTCTAGGGTATTTTTTAGAATTTTTTTTCCTTCATCCTCTTTTAGTTGCTAATCCCCAGAAACAGTAATTCTTTGTGGTTTTTTTTTTTTTTTTTTTACTGTATAAAAACAGCATATTCTTTATTTTGCATTCTTTAATTTCAGAACAAAATAAACAACAACAAAAAAACATGATACACAACATCCAATTCTGCTGTCAAAGTAGGGAGGGAATAGGGTTTGACGCCCTTGTTTCCTGCCTTAGACACAAGGACTGGAGAGAAAAAATTACTAGACATCAGCAGAAAGAGACAGGTGGGACAGGACCACTCAAAGCTGCAGTGGGAGCCATGGGGCACAAGGTTTCCAAGTATAAACTCTTAAACTACTTCTTCCCTGTGAGACACATTCTCATCGCCCCCAAGGGAGGTGGATCTCATCAGGAACAGCAACACTGAGTTCCTCTGTTGCCACCTCATCTTCATCAATAGCTAACCTAGCTTGATCATGCGGTAGATGCAGGTGGATGGGCCTGAGGATCCTCAAGGGAGAAGCCAGAAGACAGCAGTGTGGTTTCAAACAGTAGCACCACTAGGTCACCGACAGCCTTGTTGTTCTTGTCTGCCTCAGCCTTCTGCTGCAGTGTCTCCACGATGGGGTGGTTGGGGTTGATCTCCAAGTGCTTTTTAGCCATTATACAACCCATGATAGAGTTGTCCCAAAGCGCCCGGGCTTTCATGATCCACTTCATATTGGCTATCTAGCCGTAGGTGCTGGTCACAATGTGGCAGGGTGAAGACACAAGTCTACTGGAGATTGTCACCTTCTCAATCTTCTTATCTAAGATTTCTTTCACGAGCCTGCAGAAGTTCTCAAACTTTACCTTGTTCTCCTCCATTTTCTTCTTCTCCTCCTCATCCTCAGGTAGCTCCAGACCCTTCTTGGTAACTGAGACCAGGCTCTCCCCATCAAATTCCTTGAGCTGCTGCACACAGTATTCATCAATGGGCTCACTCATATATACTACCTCGAAGCCCTGCTTCCACACTTGCTCCACAAAAGCAGAGTTGGCCACCTGCTCTTTGCACTCACCAATGATGTCATCAATGGACTTCTGTGCCTCCTTCACGCAAGACACATACTCTGACAGAGATATCATCTCATCTCCAGACTGGAAGGTGTGAGACCATAGCAGTTCAGACAGGTGTCACCAGTTAATGGAGTCCTCATGGATTCCAAGCCATGAGATTTTAGAGAATGCCTCACCTAATTTCTAGTTATTCTCCTTGTCTTCTGCCAGCCCAGAGAAGCTCAAGCCACTTCTTGTTCTTCTTTTTTTTTGTTGTTTTTTTTTTGAGACAGAGTCTTGCTCTGTCACCCAGGCTGCAGTGCAGTGGGGCGATCTTGGCTCACTGCAACCTCCGCCTCCCAGGTTCAAGCAATTCTCCTGCCTCAGCCTCCCAAGTAGCCTCCCAAGTGCCACCAAGCCCAGCTAATTTTTGTATTTTTAGTAGAGATGGGGTTTCACCATGTTGACCAGGCTGATCTTGAACTCCTGACCTCAGAATTCAATCTTGGGCTTTTCTTTGTCATCTTTATCTTCCTCTTCTTTCTCACCTTTCTCTTCCTCATCATCACTGATTTCCTTCTCTGGTTCCTTCTCCAAAAAAAGGGTGATGAGACAGCCTATAAACTGAGAGTACTTCTTCACTACTTCTTTGACCCACCTCTCTTCTAAGTATTCTGTCTGACCTTCTTTAAGGTGAAGGATCACTTTGGTATCCTTGCCAATGGGCTCACCATGGTCAACAAGTAAATGAAGGAACTCCCAGCAGAAGATGCCCAGGAATACTGTTCTTCGTCATTGTGCTTTTTGATGGCTACTTTCTCTGCCACCAGGTAGGCAGAATAAAAGCCAACACCAAATTGCCCAATTATGAAGATTTCTACACCAGACTGAGAAGCCTCCATTAATGCTTTAGTACCAGACTTAGCAATGGTTCCCAAATTATTTATGAGATCAGCCTTGGTCATGCCAATGCCTGTGTCCACCAAAGTCAGAATGTAATCCTGAGGGTTGGGGATGATGTCAGTTTTCAGTTCTTTACCACCGTCCACCGTGGAAGGGTCTGTCAGGCTCTCATAGCAAATCTTATCTAAGCCATCAGAAGCATTAGAGATCAACTCCTGAAGGAAAATCTCCTTGTTGGAATAGAAGGTATTGATTACAAGAGACATGAGTTGGGCAATTTCTGCCTAAAAGGCAAAAGTCTCCACCTCCCCTTCTCCATGGTACACCTCAGCCATCTTGAAAGGAAAAGGCTTATATAAGTACTACAGAGCAAGGTGGGCTGGGTATCCAAAATGCACATGGCACCAAGGCTAAATGGGGGTGACTCAACAGCTAATTCTTTATACTAAAATTTCATTCTTCAAATTACTGTATGGATTCTGCCTCACAAATGGACCTTGCTTAGCACATGTACCATAAAGCTACAATAATCAAACAGTGACATAAAAATATAGACAGATTATTGAAATGGAAGACCTAAGAATATATAAATAGATCTCAACATATATAGACCAAGGTAATTCAATGAAGAATGGATAGTTTTTTCAAAAAGTGACGCTAAAAATTTGATATCCACATGAAAAACATTACCCTTAACCCTTACCTCTATCATAAAGAAAAATTAACTTGAATTGCAATATAGACTTACATGTAAAACTATAACTGGAAACATCTAGAAGAAAACTGTCATGGCCTTGGTAGTCAATGCTATCTTAAGAAACAAAAGCAAAAACTATAAAACAAAAAAATTTTTTCATTAAAAGGGCTTCTTAAAAATTTAAAACTTCCACCCACTGAGAAATAGTTTAAAAAAAAAAAAAAAAAAAAAAACAAGCCACAGTCTGGGAGAAAATATTCGCAATACATATGGTCTGACAAAGAACTTCTGTTCAGAATATCTTTTTTAAAACCTCTTACAAATCAATAATAAGACAATCATTCAAAGACAGTCAACAATGTGAAAAAATACTTCACAAAGAAGATATACAGGTGACAAACAAGCATATGGAAACCTACATAACATCATTAGTCAACAGAGAAATGTGAATCAGAACTAGAATAATGTATTATTACATACCCTTTGCTAGAATAACATCTCCAAATATTAGTAGGATGTTGAGTACCTGGAACTCACACACTGCTGATTGAAATGCAAAATCACAACATCACTTTGGAAAACTGTTCAGCACTTTCTTACAAAGTCAAACATATAAAAACTGGGCTGGGCACAGTGGCTCATGCCTATAATCCCAGCGCTTTGGGAGGCCGAGACAGGCAGATCACTGAAGGTCAGGAGTTTAAGACCAGCCTGGCCAGCATGGTGAAACTCCGTCTCTACTAAACATACAACAATTAGCCAGGTGTGGTGGCAGGTGCCTGTAATCTCAGCGATTTGGGAGGCTAAGGCAAGAGAATTGCTTGAACCCGGGAGGAGGAGGTTGCAGTGAGCTGAGATCGCAGCACTGCACTCCAGCCTGGGAAACAGAACAAGACTCCCATTTCAAAACAAAAACAAACAAGGCCAGGCGAGTTGGCTCATGCCTGTAATCCCAGCACTCTGGGAGGCCGAGGAAGACTCCCTCTAAAAACAAACAAACAAAAAAACCTTATGACCCAGCAATTCTACTCAAGAAAAAAGAAAACATAAAGCATATATCCAAATAAATAACTGAACACAAATGTTCGCAGCAGCTTTATTTATAATAGCCAAAAACTGAACATAACCTAAATGTCTATCAACAAGTAAAGGGAAAGATGTATTTATATAATGGCAAACTACTCAGAAATTAAAAAAAGAAAACACGCCAACTACTGAAAATATGCACTTTTGTTAAGACACAAAAGAATGAAGAGTCTAATTCCATTGATACATAATTCTGGAACAGTCAAAATCTACCTATAGCGATAGGAAGCAGATCAGTAGTTGCCTAGGGTGGAGACTAAGAGTAAAAAGTAATGAGGGAATTTTGTGATATGATGGAAACATTCTTTATCTTGATTTCAATGGCAGTTGTCTAAGTATATACATTTGTCAAACGTACCTCCAACTATATGCCTAACATGAATATATTTTATGTAAATAGGAGTCAGTAGCATACATTTACTAGCTTCAAAATATTGTGTCCATTCTTAAACATTGTCTATTTTCTCTTTTCCTTCATTTCATGTCAATCTTGGCACCCTTTTATTTTGAGGCTGTACTCACATTCCTCTTGCCAAAAAACTCCCAGGGATTCCCAGGTACTGTGACAAGGACTCCAGGCTTTCTCCTTAGAGCCTTAGGGACCCAAGCTACTGCTATAAGTAATCAACAAAGCCAAATACATCTTCTAAATGGGAACTTCACAAACTTAAAAATAGACTCTCCTGAACAAACAAGTATCCTGCCTCAATTTTTGCTGCCTATCATGTATTTTCATAAAATTATTTGTGAAAACTGATAGGAAATTCTGGGCCATATATGTGACTGTAAATACATAGATTCTATTTATAAAGGATCATACTATTTTGAAAAATCACTAATTTATCATATCTACATATTTACAGTTACTATAAAAACACTATCTCGCCTGTAATCCCAGCACTTTGGGAGGCCAAGGAGGGCGGATCACGAGGTCAGGAGATCGAGACCATCCTGGCTAATACGGTGAAACCCCGTCTCTACTAAAAATGCAAATAAAATTAGCCAGGTGTGGTGGCGGGCGCCTGTAGTCCCAGCTTCTAGGGAGGCTGAGGCAGGAGAATGGCGTGAACCCAGGAGGCGGCGGAGCTTACAGTGAGCGGAGATCACGCCACTGCACTCTAACCTGGGCGACAGAGTGAGACTCTGTCTCAAAAAAAATAAAAAAAATAAGAAGATTTACTGTTCAGCAAAAGGGTACCCTGAAACCACTGTTAAGTGAAAGCACTAGTATTCTATACGGAATAAAAAAAAATTGAGGACAAAAGCGACAAAAAGATATTTAACATAAGACCTGGCTGACAGAGCGAGACTCTGTCAAAAAAAAAAAAAAAAAAAGAAAGAAACATCCTGGCTGGGCACGGTGGTGGTGGTAATCCCCAATATTTTGGGAGGCTGAGGCAGATAGATCATTTCAGGTCAGGAGTTCAAGACCAGCCTGGCCAACATGCTGAAACCCTGTCTCTACTAAAAATACAAAAATTAGGCAGGGTGCAGTGGCTCACGCTTGTAATTCCAGTACTTTGGGAGGCTGAGGTGGGTGGATCACCTGAGGTCAGGAGTTCAAGATAAGCCTGACCAACATGGTGAAATCTCATCTCTACTGAAAACACAAAATTAGCTGGGTGTGATGATACATGCCTGTAATCCCAGCTACTGGGGAGGCTGCGGCAGGATAATCGCTTGAACCCAGGAGGCGGAGGTTAAGGTGAGCCAAGATTGCACCACTGTACTGCACTCCAGCCAGGGCAACAAGAGTAAGACTCTACCTCAAAAATTAAAATAAAAATACAAAAATCAGCCAGGTGGTAGTGGTGCATGCTACTCCCTGCACTTTGGGAGGTTGAAGCGGGAAAATCCTGAGTCTGGGAGGCAGAGGTTGCAGTGGGCTGAGATCGCGCCACTGCATTCCAGTCTGGGTGACAGTGAGACCCTGTCTCAAAAACAACAACAACAAAAATTCTATGCTATGCATCCTACCTAAAGAAATATTTATATATCTATTAAGGTATCTAAGTACAAGCTAGATAAACAACTTAGAAGGAAAACAGAAGTTAAGAACACTTGACGTAGGCCCCTTACAGTCTTAATATTGATTTTTTTTTCTTTCTTTTTTTTTTTTTCCCCCAAGACGGAGTCTCACTCTCTCTCACCCAGGCTGGAGTGCAATGGCACAATCTCAACTCACTGCAACCTCCGTCTCCCAGGTTCAAGTGATTCTTCCGCCTCAGCCTCCCAAGCAGCTGGGATTACAGGCATCCGCCATCATGCCCAGCTAATTTTTGTTACTTTTGTAGAGATGGGGTTTCACCATATTGGCCAGGCTAGTCTCGAACTCCTGATCTCAGGTGATCCACCTGCTTCAGACTCCAAAAGTGCTGGGATTACAGGTGTGAGCCACCGTGCCTGGCCAATATTGATTTCATAGTAAGAAAATCATCTCATACTGACAAAGGGAACTGTCTGGAGACCACATGATGACATTGCTCATGAGGGGTCTCCTCCATTCCTTGGTCCTAAACACCTACAGCACAGCACATTTTGAGTGCCCAGCCCCAACAAGACTGTATCCTGCCTTGGAGCAAAACAGCCCCTGCATCTCCATATCCCTGGAGTCCACTTACATCCCCCACCTACAGCCACTGTTGTGATCCGATGCTGCCCCCAAGCCAAAGTGTAAACCACTGGCAGCAGCAGAGCTGCTGTGCATTTTCATGTGCCCCAAGGCGGCCTAAGGTTAGAATTATAGACACCCACCATCCAAAGCTACCACTCCTGCTGGCTGCTGCCATTGGTGCTAAACCACAAACCATTGGCAGTGACCCTGCTGCCCCAAGCAGTGGAGCTACTACACCTTTACAAGTGTCCTGAGGACAGTCTACCCTGTCCACAGCTGCCGCCTGGGGCCCAAGGACCCACTCATCAGCTGACTGCTTATGTCTGGTGCCAGTGAAAGCAACCCTTCCCTCTCCAGTAGCAGGGCCCCACTCGAGCACTCCACTGGGGCCATGGGGATCACCCCACCCCCGCCTACCACAGCCAACACCCACACACATTACTAGTGGGCCTGAGGACAGGTCTACCCAGCCCCCTCCACCACTGTTAACATGTGAACACTTCTCCTAGAGGCCTAGATTTAGCCCACTCAATCTGCCATTAAATACCACAGCTGGTCCCCAACCACATGCACCACCTGCAGGCCTGGAGACTGATCTGCCCAGCCCATTGCAGCCACTGCCAATATCAGCACACGCCACTTGGGAAACAGAGGGTTTTCCCACTATCAACATAAGCTGCCCAGGGGCCTGAGAATCTGCCCACCCAACTGGCCAGCCACTGCCCCTACCAACACCCAAGTAAGCCACCTGGAGGCCCAAGAACCAGCCCACCCAGACCTGCTAATACCAGTGCCAGCATACATTGCCCTGAGGCCCAAGGACAGGCCCACTTGGTGAACCTGTCCCCAGCTAAGCCTCACCGCAGACTCCACTAACAAACCAAACCCTACATCACTGAGAAAATCAGAGACACTACTAACGCTGTAAATAGCCGAATAATTTATACGGAGACTATACCACTGCATGCACCCAGATTAATGCCAAAATGCCCTACCCAATCAACATCATATGCACATCTTCAGGAAAAAGCCCTTGCCTAAGAAAGCAAATTCAAAAAACTGGAAGAAGTGACTGTTATACCATATGCGCAGTAAGGACCCAAGAAACATGATAAAGCAAGGAAATATGACCTCTAAAGTAACACAATAATTCTGCAGCAATAGATTCCAATGAAAAAGAAATTTATGAGATCCCAGAAAAAGAATTCAAAATAATATTTAAAAAGCTAAGTGAGATACAATATGCAGACACAATACCAAGAAATCATAAAATTTAGAATACGAATAAGAAATTTACCAAAAAGACAGATACCAGAGGGCCAGGCTCACATCTGTAATCCCAGCACTCTGGGAGGCTGAGGCAGGTGGATCGTTTGAACCCAGGAGTTTGAGACCAGCCTAGACAACATGGCAAAACCCCATCTCTACAAAAAAAGAAAAAAAAAAAAAAACAAGAAAAAAATACAAAAAAATTAGCCTGGTGTGGTGGCGTGAACCTGTAGTCCCAACTACTCAGGTGGCTGAGGTGGGAGGATTGCTTCAGCCCGGAAGGCAGAGGTTGCAGTGAGCCAAGATCGCACCAATGCACTCTAGCCTGGACAACAGAGTGAGACCTTGTCTCCAAAAAAAAAAGATAGATATCATCAAAAAGAACCAAATGAAACTATTAGAAGTAAAGAATTAAATGAATGAAATACAAAATTCTTTCAAAAGCTTCAATAATAGACTAGATCAAGCAGAAGAAAGAATTTCAGAACTTTAAGATAGGTATTTTGAAATAATCCAATAACATAAAAATAAAGAAGAATACACACAGCAAACGTGACAATACAGACACCATAAAGTGACCAAATATTCAAATTTTTGGTGCCCCAGAAGGCAAAGAAAAAACGAAAGGGACAGAAAACCTACTTAACAAAATAAGAGCTGAAAACTTACCAAGTCTATAAAGCAATTTAGACGCCCAGATATAGGAACCTCAGAGATTGTCAAATAGATACAATTCAAAAAGTTATTTGCCAAGGCACATTACAGTCAAACTGTGAAAAGTCAAAGACAAAGACAAAATTTTAAAAACAATAACAGAAAAGCATCTCATCACTTACAAGGGAACCCCTATCAGACTAACAGCAGATTTCTCAGCAGAACCTTACAGGCCAGGGGAAAATGGGATGATATATTCAAAGTGTTAAAAGAAAAAAATACCTGGCAGCCAAGATTACACCCAAGAAAAATATCTTTCAGAAATGAGGGAGAAATAAAATTCTTACCACACAAGCAAAACAGGTAATTTGTCACAACTAGACCAACTGTACAAGAAATGCTCAAAGGAATTCTGCATCTGGAAGCAAAAAGATGATGATCATCATCATGAAAATACACAGAAATATAAAGGTAACTGGTAGACTAGATATACAAATGAGAAAAAGAAGTCAAACGTTACCACTACAGAAAACCACCAAACCACAATGATAAACAATAACAGAAAAAGAAAGGAACAAAAGAATATATAGGCTGGGCACAGCAGCTCACATCTGTAATCCTAGCACTTCAAGAGGCCAAAACAGGCAGGTTGCTTGAGCCCAGGAGTTTGAGACCAGCCTGAGCTACATGGCAAAACCTTATCTCTACAAAAAATTTTTAAAATTAGCCAAGCATGGTGGTGTACACCTTTAGTCCCAACTAAGCGGGGCTGAGGTGGGAGGATCACCTGAGCCCAGGAGGTCAAGGCTGCAGCGAGCCATGTGTGATCGCACCACTGCACTCCAGCCTGGGCAACAGAGTGACAGTCCATCTCAAAAAAAGCCAACGAAAATCAAAAAGTATACAAAATAACAAGAAATTAATAAAATGGCAGGAATTAAGCACTCACATCCCAATAATAACTTTGACTGTAAAAGGATTAAACTTTCCACTTAAAAGATAAACACTGGTTAAATGGATAAAAGAAACATGACTCAGCTATATGTTGCCTACAGGAATCTCATCTTACCTGTGAAGACACATACAGACTGAAAGTAAAGACATGGAAAAAAATATTCCATGCAAATGGAAACCAAAAGAAAGCAGAAGTAGCTAAATGCATATGCACCCAACTACAGAGCACCCATTATGTAATGCAAATATTATTAGATCTAAAGGTAGAGACCAACTACAATACCATAATAGTTGGGAGACTTCAACACCCCACTCTCAGCATTAAACAGATCTAGACGGAAAATTAACAAAAAAATCATTGGATTTAAACTGCACATTGGACCAAATGGACCTAAAAGACATTTATAGAAGATTTCATACAACAGTTACAGTACGCAACATTCTTCTCATCAGCACACGAAATACTCTCCAGGATAGACCATATGTTAGGAAAACAAAACAAGTTTCAACAAATTTTTTTAAATAGAAATCATATCAAGTCAGACTACGACAGAATAAAACTAGAAACCAAGAACAAGAAGAACTTTGGAAACTGTATAAATACATGAAAATTAAACAAACATCCTCCTGAAACACAACCAACTGATCAAGAAAGAAATTAAGGAAGAAATCAAAAAACAAATGAAAAGAATGAAAATTCGAAACACGACATACCAAAATCTATGGGATACAACAAAAGCAGTGCTTACAGTGAAATTTACAGCAATAAATGCCTACATCAAAAAATATGTAAAGATTTCAAATAAACAATATAATGACGCACCTCAAGGAACTAGTAAAGCAAGAACAAACCAAACCCAAAATTAGTAGAAGAAAATAAATAATAATAATAAAGGAGCTGGGCACAGTGACTCAATGCCTGAAGAAAGCCCAGCACCCTGAGAGGCTGAGGTCTTCAAGTATAACTTGAGGCTAGGAGTTCGAGACCAGCGTGAGCAACACAGCAAGACCCCATCTCTAAAAAAATGTAAAAAATACAGTCCAGAGCCCTGTAGTTCCAGTTACTTGGGAGGCTGAGGTGGAAGGACTGCTTGAGCCCAGGAGTTCAAGGTTGCAGTGAGCTATGATCAGGCCACTGCACTCCAACCTGGGTGACAAAACAAAATTCCAACTTAAAAAAAAAAAAAAAAGGGCAGAATTCAACTAAATAGACACTCAAAAGCAATAGAAAGGATCAACAAAATCAAAAGTTTGTTTTTTGAAAAGATAAATAAAATCAATGACCACTTGCTAATCAAGAAAAAAAATAGAGAATAGAGATAGTCTGTTGAATACAAAAAAAAAATATTCACAAACTACTCATCTGACAAGGGACTAATATCCAGAATATACAAGGAACTCAAGGAACTTAATAGTTTAAAGAAAATCCCATTAAAAAGTGGACAAAGGACATGAACAGACACTTCTCAAAAGAAGAAATAGAAATGTTGGTATGTGTCCTTTGAGATGAAAAAATAAAGAAGAAAAAGACACAGAAATGGCCAAAAGGTATAAAAAACAATGCTCAACATTACTCATCATCAGGGAAATGCAAATTGCAAATCAAAACCACAATATATTATCTTATCCCAGTTAGAATGGCTGTTATTAAAAAGATAATAAATAACAGATGCTGGCGAGAATGTGAAGCAATAGTAACTCTTCTATACTGTTGATAGGAATGAAATTAGTACAGCCACTACGGAAAACAGCATAAAGATTTCTCAAACAAACAAAAACAGAATTACCACATGATCCAGCAATCCCGCAACTGGGTGTTTATCCAAAGGAAAAGAAATCAGTATGTCAAAGGGATACCTGCACTCCCATGTTTAGTGCAGGACTATTTACAATAGCCAAGATATGGAATCAACTAAGTGTCAATCAACGGATAAATGTTTAAAGAAAACGTAGCATATATACACAATGGAGTACAATTTGACCATTAAAAAAAATAATAATAAGGCCGGGAGCGGTGACTCACACCTGTAATCTCAGCACTTTGGAAGGCTGAGGTGGGCGGATTTCTCAAGGTCGGGAGTTTGAAACCAGCCTGGCCAACACAGCAAAACCCCATCTCTACTAAAAATACAAAAATTAGCCAGGCATGGTGGCGCGCACCTGTAATCCCAGCTACTCAGGAGGCTGAGGCAGTAGAATCGCTTGAACCCGGGAGGCGGAGGTTGCGGTGAGCTAAGATAACACCACTGCACTCCAGCCTGGGCAACAGAGCAAGATTCTGTCTCAAAAAAAAAAGAAAAAGAAAAAGAAAAAGAAACCTTATCATATGCAGCAATATGAATGGAACTAGAGGTCATTATGTTGAGTGAACTAAGCCAACCACAAAAAGACAAACATCCCATGTTCCCACTCACATGGGTGAGATTAGAAAGTTGATCTTCATTCATGAAGGTAGACAGTAGAATGACAGATACCAGTGGCTGGCAAGGGCGCATGGGTGGGGCTTGAGGGGAGATGAAGAGAGGTTGTTAATGGGTACAAACATACAATTAGATTGAAGTAGTAAGTATGAATGTTTGATAGAGAGTAGGGTGACTACAGTTAACAACAATACATTGTATATTTCACAACAACTTAAAAAAAAAGGACTTGAAATGTTCCCAACACAAGTCAGTGAAATAAGTCAGACACTGTGGTGAGTGATATGGTTTGGCTCTCTGTCCCCACTCAAATCTCATGTTGAACTGCAATCTCCAGTATTGGGGGGAGACTTGCTGGGAAGTGATTGGATCATGGGGGAAGATTTCCCCCTTGCTGTTCTTGTAATAGTGAGTTCTCACAAGATTGTCCCTGCTTCCCCTTCTCCTTCTGCTATGATTGTATGTTTCCTGAGGCCTCCCCAGCCATGCCTCCTGTACAGCCTGCAGAACTGTGAGCCAACTAAATTTCTTTTCTTCATAAATTACCCAGTCTCAAGTAGTTCTTGAAAGCTTGTTTGGAGGTTCCAGCAGGGGAGCACAGCTACTCTTATAAACTTGACTAAAGACCAGTCCTCCTCTACCAAGCATGCAGCTTCAGGAGGGATGCACATGGAGCAATGAGGGAGTAAAGGGACACCCATCTAGCCAGCCAGATCAGTCGAATCAACCCTGGAGATTAATGGTGTGACAAATGTTGCAGCCAGATTGCCCTCACATCCTCAGGTAGTTCTTTCTAGCAATGTGAGAATGGACTAATACAGTAAGTGAAATAAGTCAGTCATAAATAATCCATGATTCCACGTATATGAGGTACCTAGAACAGCAAACTCACTGGGACAGATAGTAGAACAGTTGGTTGCCAGGGACTGGAGGGACAGAAAAATGGGGAGTCACTGTTTAATGAGTACATACTTTCTGTTTGTGATGATGGTGATGGTTGCACAACATTGTGCATTTACTTACTGCCATTTAATGCATTCCTTTAATTGATGCCATAATGGGACATAAAGCCCCAACTAATGAACTTTGGCAATACAACAAGGAAATCCAAGGGCAAAAATATTGCTGTTTACCACTTAAAAATGGTTAAAATTGTAACTTTTTGTTATTTTACAATAAAAATAAATTTTTAAAAATCACTCCATTCCAAAAAGCTGGGGTATAAAATCATTTGTGTGGCCATCTTTCATAATGGTTAAAGTCCCAAGGGATTTGGTTGAGATGATGGTATGCGAAGATAATGATGAGATTACAACGTTCTTCTTAAATGTATACAGTCCAGAGGCTTGCAGTTTGCAGAGCACTTTTACATATATTACTGCATCTTACTCTCAGAGTAACAGTACAAAGGAGACATGATGAATATTTTAATCAAAGGGTAATAAGACTAAAATTAGGAGTAGAACTCCAGTATTTGGTTGCTGCATGTTGCTCTTTCTACCATATCAAGAATGCCTCTCAGGCCGGGAGCGGTGGCTCAAGCCTGTAATCCCAGCACTTTGGGAGGCCGAGACGGGCGGATCGCGAGGTCAGGAGATCGAGACCATCTTGGCTAACACGGTGAAACCCCGTCTCTACTAAAAAATACAAAAAACTAGCCGGGCGAGGTGGCGGGCGCCTATAGTCCCAGCTACTTGGGAGGCTGAGGCAGGGGAATGGCGTAAACCCGGAAGGCGGAGCGTGCAGTGAGCTGAGATCCGGCCACTGCACTCCAGCCTGGGTGACAGAGCGAGACTCTGCCTCAAAAAAAAAAAGAATGCCTCTCAAGCATATGATGGAAAAAGTCAAGCTAACACCTGCAGAGTGTTGCAGTAGTCTTAAAGTAACATCATTAGTTTCCAGCAAGTCACCTTTTAAAATCTGAACAAATGAAAGTAAGATATAGAAACAAAAATTATAACCTAATTTGGCTTTCACTGAAAATTGTTTTACAACATTACCACAAAAAAACTCTCTTTGATTTTTAATGCTTGAGCCACTTTCAAGACTATGGCTAAACTCTGTCCACTCTTACTATGTTTCTTTCAGCAAATGTAGTTCTTTTTATTATTTTATAATACATTACACCATCATCAAAAATAAACTGTAGATTTCCTTGAGGAGGCAAGATGTCCTGTATAAAGAACATTATTTCCACTGGGAATGTTTTCCTACCCTCGGATTTAACCACTGTATTGATTTTATGAATCAATAGTATTAAGTTTCTCATCTTGATTATAGTAGTTCTATTATAATTCTTTTTTTGGCGTTGGCATTATAGTAATATTATAAAGAATGGAGTGAAGTTATAGGAGGACAAAATCAGTTTAACAAATGATAGCAATTTTTTGAAATAACCAAACAGATACTGAGTCCCCAGTTTCAGTGCTCTGAATATGCAGTTTTATCACGTGGTAGTAATAGCTGGTTTTTCTTTCTCAGGCTTTAGAAAAGTATTTTACATCCAAACCAGACAAATAATAGATGTACCAAAACCACCTTTGGTGCAACAAATAAATTATGCAACAAAATAAATTATGTTAGGATGTCATTCCATAAGTTTTCAGGAAGGTTACGTACCTTCTACATCTTAATATACAGAAATACTTTCTATAGGTTAGAATAGTTAGAATATAGAGTAGTCCCCTCTTACCCACACTGTTTCAGTTACCCCTAGTCAACTGTGGTCTGAAAACAGGTGAGTACAGAACAGTAAGATATTTTGAGAGAGATCACATTCACATAACTTACAGTAGTCATAAATGTTCTCTTTTGTTGTTATTGTTGTTAATCCCTTACTGTACCTAATTTGTAAACTGAACTTTATCATAGGTATTTATGTATAGGAAAACATAATATATTTAGGGTTTGGTACTATCCACAGTTTCAGGCATTCATTGAGGAATCTTAGAATGTACCCTCTGCAAACAAGGATGGACTACTATAGACCAAAAAGAAGTTGCCTTTTCCCACGGGGTTGCTATTTTAGCTAAAGATAGTATGGTTCTAATACTCAGAAGGAAACAAGATACAGGGTGCATCCTTATAACTGAAGTAATAATGGGACATAAAGTCCCAACTAATGAAGTACGTTGCCAATACAGAGAGGAAATTTGAGGGCAAAATCCTTGCTTCAAGGTACTATCAGAGTAATCCAGGAGTCCCAGAGGAAAGCACTGTCTTCATGAATAGAGTTCTATCATATCTAAAATGGAGCAGGCCTATGACAGGCCTGGGTTAGTGGTTACTAGGAATAACTGTACTTAACTAAGACATTTCTGATGTTTCCAGATACTCATTTCCTCTTAACTTTCACATTCTTAATTAAGATGCTTGAGTCTTAATTATCTTTCAAGGTAAATTGCCAATATTAACATCAAATGTTATTTTGAATCAATTATCTTCCACTACTATACTTTATGAAATAGAAAAGTCCTTTTTTCAAGCTATCATAGGGAAGGGAAAGGAGAAGTGGGGTGAGGGGAGGAGAACTGGAAAGGAAAGGAACAGGTCTGCAGAGGGGAAAGGGGAAAAGGGTCGAGAGTCAGCCAATGTACACTCCACCAGGCATCTCCCACAGAAATTCTAGGGCTTGGCCGGGTACAGTGGCTCGCGTCTGTAATTCCAGCACTTTGGGAGGCCAAGGCAGGTGGATCACGAGGTCAGGAGTTCGAGACCAGCCTGGCCAACATGGTGAAACCCCACCTCTACTAAAAATACAAAAATTAGCCAGGCATGGTGACATGCACATGTGATCCCAACTACTCAGGAGGCTGAAGTAGGAGAATAGACTGAACCCAGGACATGGAGGTTGTAGTGAGCTGAGATCATGCCATTGCACCTCAGCCTGGGCGACAGAGCGAGCAAGACTCTGTCTCAAAAAAAAAAAAAAAAAAAGAAAAGAAAAGAAAAATTCTAGGGCTATATACTTTGGGGGAAAAAAAAAAAAGCTCAGCCAGGCACAGTGGCTCACACCTGTAATCCCAGCACTTTGGTAGGCTGAGGCCAGTAGATCACCTGAGGTCAGGAGTTCAAGACCAGCCTGGGCAACAATGTGAAACCCCCATCTCTACTAAAAATGCAAAAATTAGCCAGGCGTGGTGGCGGGCCCCTATAATCCCAGCTGCTCAGGAGGCTGAGGCAGGAGAATCGGTTGAACCTGGGAGACAGAGGCTGCAGTGAGCCGAGAACACGCTACTGCACTCCAGCCTGGGCGGCAGAGCAAGACTCCATCTAACAACAAAAAAAGAACAAGAACAAGAAAAAGGAAAAGGAAAACACAGTTCCGGGCTTAACTGATGACCCTGAAGTAAATGAATTACCTCAAATTATAAGCACAAATACATAAACACAAATCTACGAGAGTTCCTGAGGAAGACAAAAATAAAATTATAACTTAAATGAGTAACTTCATCCGATGTAAGAAGACAAATAGAACAAAAATGTGAGTCTCATATAAAGGAGAGCCAATGGAAAGAAGCTGCCATGATGGCATAATTACAGAACACATGATTACACATATTACACATGATTACAGAATAAGCAGATTTACCTACTGAAAAGAAAAAAGGTTTCTATAAAAACTTTCCAACCTCATGCAACTATGTAATTAAATAATTGGCAAGTAAACTACTATATATAAAACATTAAGGGCCTGATGTGGTGGCTCGCTCCTGCAATCCCAGAACTTTGGGAGGCCGAGGCAGGAGGATCACTTGAGGTCAGGAATTCAAGACCAGCCTGGCCAACATGGTGAAACGCCATCTTTATGAAAAATACAGAAATTAGCCAGGTGTGGTGGTGACCACCTATAATCCCAGCTACTCAGGAGGCTGAGGCACAAGGACCACTGGAACCCAGGAGGTGGAGGTTGCAGTGAGCAAAGATTGCGCCACTATACACCAGCCTGGGCAACAGAGTGAGACATAGTCTCAAAAGCAAACAAACAATAAAAAATAAAATAAAATAAAACAATGAGAGGATTTAAGAATAGAGGGAGACTTCCATTGTTCAGATATCTAATGTAAACCAAATGTATAAAATAACAATCACCTAAATTTACTAATTTAATAAATTGGTGAAGGTTGATTTGACTTGACCAAGAGCACACAAAATCAGAGTTTAAATCTGAAACAGTCTTTCCGTCACACCAAACTATAATTCCTTGCTTAGGATATATAAGGGAGCCCCGGGGATGGCAAAATGCACAACATCTTCCTGGTGACAGATAAAAAAAAATAACTGAGGCCGCACACGGTGGCTCACACCAGTAATCCCAGCATTTTGGGAGGCTGAAGTGGGAGGATAGCTTGAGCCCAAGAGTTCGAGACCAGCTTGGGCAACACAGCAAGACCCCATATCTACAAAAAAATTAAAAACCAGCCAAGCATGGTGGCACACATCTACAGTCCCAGTTGCTCAGGAGGCTGAAGTGGGGGAATTGCTTGAGCTCAGAAGTTTGAGGCCAGCCTGAGCAACACAGCAAGACCGTGTCATTCATTCCATCCTAAATAAATAATAAAATACCAACCTGGCAATTGATACTGGCATATAACACAACTATTTGTCCCACACCATGATAACTAAGATTCTTGATTTGCTAGACCTTGTGTTTATACTTGATTTGCTGGCTCAGTATAGACTATTTTGGAAACTTACTAGTGATTATAATTTCAGATTTCAGACATGCATACAAATTAACAACTTTATTCCTATATACAAGTATCAAAAACGTTTGTCAACCTGCAGAGGTACAGAATGACTTTAAGAAATTAAAGAGGTTATTATACAATCAACTGAAGAATAAGTATTCAGAAGTTGTATCAAAAAGGAACTATATATATATGATGACCAAAGAATGTTTAATCAGTTTAAAGCTATTACACTATAACACAAGGTTTCCCTGATGCTTAATAAAACACACCAAAAAAACATATTAAAACCAATAAACTAAACATATTCATCACAGTTACTATAAAAGACTTTCAGGTATAATGAAACAGGATAAACATTAAAAGAACCTTTAGTCAATTAAAATCCTTGCTGTATCTTTAAGAAAACGCCACAACAACCTTACAAAGAGTTTAACCACTTGAACAACAGAAAAAACCAAGGTTGACTACAAATCTGGATAAAATCTGAGCTAGGATACTTATGTCACAGAAGACTCAACTGAACATGCAACATTTTAGCATGAAATATAACATAATTAAGAAAAACAATATATAAGCTCTTCTACTAGGCATATACCTAATTTCTGACATTCACTGTCTAGGTCACCAACTCTAGAAACTCTGGCATTAAAAACTACACCACTGGCTGGGTGCGGTGGCTCAGGCCTGTAATCCCAGAACTTTGGGAGGCCGAGGTGGGCAGATCATCTGATGTCAGGAGCTCGAGACCAGCCTGGTCAACATGGTGACCACCCTGTCTCTACTAAAAATACAAAAATTAGCCAGGCGTGGTGGTGCACGCCTGTAATGCCAGCTACTAGGGAGGCTGAGACAGGAGAATTGCTTGAACCTGGGAGGCAGAGGTTGCAGTTAGCCAAGATTGCGCCTCTGCACTCCAGCCTGGGTGACAGAGCAAGACTCCATCTCAAAAAGTAAATAAATAAATAAATAAAAATACACCACTAAACAAGCCATCAGATATAAACCTGTTTTAGATTAACTTTTAGAGGAAACAATTCCTCCAAAGAATTAAAAACAGCCAGAAAAATACTCTTACACTCTTACTTCCACTCCCTCTTCAAAGGAGGAGGGAGAAAGTTGAGTTGTATTTTAAAAAACAACAAAAACCTTCATTCCCTCTCTTCCAGGTACGCCCTGGTTAGTGCTTAAAAACATGTAAAATAGGCCGGGTGCAGTGGCTCACGCCTGTAATCCCAGCACTCTGGAAGGCCGAGGCAGGAGGATCATGTCAGGAAATCGAGACCATCCTGGACAACACGGTGAAACCCCATCTCTACTAAAAATATAAAAATTAGCTGGGTGTGGTGGCGTGTGCCTGTAGTCCCAGCTACTCGGGAGGCTGAGGCAGGAGAAGCGCTTAAACCCAGGAGGCGGAGGTTGCAGTGAGCCAAGATCACACCACTGTACCCCAGCCTGGAGAAAAACGTGGAAAATAAAATTGATATTTCATATTAAAATTATATCTAAGACACTAAACTCAAAGCAATGATCAGCTCCTAATAACCTTTAGTCATATAAAATTCATATACCCTTTCGTCAAAAATATTACAGTTACTTTTAGTCATACGAAAATAACATGAACACAGATCAACTTTTCCTTTTCCTTAGGCTTCAGTTAAGTAATTCAAGTAGTCATTATCCCTTCAGATTTCTTTACAAACAGCTTTCTTGGGATTTTAATTTCCATATAAAGAGGAACCAGGCAAGAATAAAGAATATCATATCCTAGAAAATCCAATACTGAGATAAAAAGCAATGTAAAATGTACTTAAACTAATGTATGTTGCACTATACCTGACACAAAGTAGGTACTAAATAAATATTATTTTCCTCTGGGAATTTTTACTCAAATTTTGTTGGCAGAGATTTAATTACCATCAGTATTTTTAGAATTTTTTGTTTTTAGACATCCATAACAATAGCATTTTTACACCATTCAAATTTATTCCCTAGCTCTTCTTTATGATCAGGCATTCATTTGTGTTCCCTAGACTCTCACATCTGCTTCTCAAAGTCTGCTGGTTTGTCTACAGATTTAAAAGTGTCCTAGGTTTCTTCTACCTGACTCATGATATAACAGAGATAAAGTCCAAGACATCTCCAGACTAACCCAACTCCAGTCAAGAACCAGTGATGGGAATATTTATGCCTTTTACAGGTTACCTGGGCCATGTTCTTGAAACCTCCACACTTCAGGAGTAGCGAGAACTCAAATCCCAAACCACAAAGAAAACTTCCAACCAAATGTCTAATCATTTGTTTTAAACAGTTTGGAAACTTACTCTTACGGCTACAGGAAGAATTACCTTGTCAATTCAGAAAAAAACAAACTTGTATATTCTCCAAACAATTATGCTGCACTTAAGGAAAGTTTTCGGTTTCTTCCATACTATATACAAATCACATATTCGATAAAAATCATTTCTGATGTATGGACTGATGTACCCAAATAAATAAACAGGCAGAAAAATACGGTTTATTACTGACTAGACAGTGTTTTAATGTTTTAAACTTAGTATACTATTTTGTAGAATTTTAAAGCAGAAAGGAGCTTAAACATTATCTTGTCTAAACTTCAAGGTTTTACTAATGAGGAAACTGAGGCTCAGAAGAAATCTCTAGATTTCACGTCAAGTCAGAAGGAAAGTCTGAATAGTCTGAATTAACCACACTACTCCTTTCACTATCCAGTTTATGACTACTACAACATATATATAAAATCACAGAATTCTTTACTAAGTGGCTTCCTATTCAAATGCAAAGTTGGTGGCTGTAAACTACCAACTCTATCAAAGACAAGTTAGCAAAGTGGTGAGAAGACCAGAAAATAAAGACAAGATGCCCATCCCAAAGTATATAATTTGGAAAACAAGATATGAAGAATGGAAAGGTTTAAACATACATATACATACAACAACAAAAATAATTCAATCTAATAGTGTATATATACTTCCTACCAAAAAGATAAAGTATATCATAACAGACAATCATTTTAAGTAAGAGGTCTCAGATACTTCATTTTACTTATTTTTTTAACTACCACTTTGAAACGGTGTTTCAGAAAATTCCTACAAGTTCTATTAGGAAGAAGAAAGAGTAGAGTGATCCCTGATGCTTCTCTTCAATGACAGGTGCAAATAAAAGGCATAAGTTAAAAAATATATATACAACATAAGAATCATACTAAAAGCTATAAAAGGGATCATTACTATACGATCTTGCAATGAAGTTTTTCTCATGCTACATTAATAACCTTGGTTAAATCTAAGACATATTTATTCTAATTTTCACCTATATTGATATAAGTGATATAGTGATATTCCAACATATTATATAGAATCAAAACATAAACAATATTAACCTGCATTTTACAAAAACCACATAAGCAAAATTTCTGGAAATTATAGTATGCTAAAGTACATGATGGTTAAGACAGGAATGGCCAGGCACGGTGGCTCACACATGTAATCCCAGCACTTTCGGAGGCCAAGGGAACCTGAGCAACATGGCAAAACCCCATCTCTACCAAAAAAATATATATATATGAAAATTAACTAGGCATGGTGGTGTGTGCCTATAGTCCCAGCTACTCAGGAGACTGAGATGGGAGGATGGCTTGAGCCCAGGAGGCAAGAGTTGCAGTGAACTAAGATCTCACCACTCTACCCCAGCCTGGGCAAAAGAGCCAGGCCCTGTTTCAAAAAAAAAGACAGGAATGGCAGGACAACACGGTATCTAAGAATAAGAGAAGGGAAATTACAATAGACAGTCCCTGATACATCACACACTTTCACATGAACATGAGGACTGAGAGAAAACAAATTTCGAACAAAAATCCTGCATCCCACAATATGACAAATCTGCTTATTACTTAGTCATTAAGAACAACTACCAAAGAGGATGAGATAGAGTATAAAATATTTAAGAAGAAAATCTGTTTCCTAGTATCTGTGTACTTAAATGTTTTGTTGGCGGTGTTTTGTTTTTTGAGACAGGGTCTCACTCTTGTCACCCAGGCTGGAGTGCAGTGGCACAACCATGACTCACCGTAGCCTTAACTTTCCGGGCTCAAGTGATCCTCCCACCTCAGCCTCCCAAGTAGCTGGGACTATAGGCATGCACCACCACACTCAGCTAAGTTTCTTCTAATCTTTCTGTAGAGTCAGGATCTTGCCATGTGGCCTAGACTGGTCTCAAACTGCTGGGCTCAAGTGATGCTCTCACCTCAGCCTACCAAAATACTGGGATTACAAGCATGAGCCACCATGTCCAGCAATTCACTCACTCAATATAGCTAAAATGACCATCCTCTACATAAAAAAGGTGAATAAGACTCACACTCTGCACTTCAAGCTCACAAGGAGCAGAGGACATATGCATGTAAATAAAGTTATAATGTGATAAATGCCATAACTGATATATACACAGCATTGCTAAGTGAGCAATCCAATTCATCAGAACTTATTCAGTGAAGTAATTTCTGAAACCTAGAAAAGTGATTCTTAATTTCTCAGCCAAGCTAAGAGATGTATTTTACCCTAATATCTATTATCAAAATAGTTTAATCTTCTAATAAGTATTACTGGAGTTGTTTCCTTAACAACTGTGGCACTGACTCAAATGGTACTTTTATTTTCAAACAGCTTTAAGCTTTATTTCAAGAGCAACAGCTTTTCATAGAATTTGTTTCTTTTTTTTCTTTTTTTGAGACGGTGTCTTGCTCTGTCGCCAGGCTGGAGTGCAGTGGCATGATCTCGGCTCACTGCAACCTCCGTGTCCCCGGTTCAAGCAATTCTCCTGCCTCAGCCTCTTGAGTAGCTGGGACTACAGGCACACACCCAGCTAATTTTTTGTATTTTAGTAGAGACAGGGTTTCACTATATTGGCCAGGATGGCCTTGACCTCATGATCTGCCCGCCTCAGTCTCCCAAGGTGCTGGGATTACAGGCATGAACCACCACACCTGGCGATAGAATTCCTAAGAATGGACTTTCAGTTTGGAAAAAACTAAATGTTTCTTCACTTAACAGTAACATCTGTAACGATGGCATATAATATACCCTTTGTTAATCAGAAAACTTGGAAGCCATGTTGAAAGTATGTTCATGTGCTTAGATGTAAACACCACAAAAAATTACTTTAATACTTAAACATACACACACACACACACACACAGAGAGAGAGAGAGAGAGAGAGAGAGGAAAGCTGTGCTACTACCCAGAAATGTAAGTCACAACTGTATAAGCAAAACCCTTTCCAAGTATATTCTTCTTGGTATGTCTAAGTTAACTCCATAGTATTTAATATATTCTATTACATGTTAAATTATACTGATCAGATTCTAGGGGACTAAAGCCTACTATGTGAATGAAATGAAATAAACTCTACTTGATATTTTTTTAAAGGGTGAAATACAGATAACAATTCTAGCCACCAGGTATAAGACAGTACAATTTTGTAGGCTGGACTATAAGATAGTACACATCTTATAGGCTGGACTACAAGTAACTCTAACCCAAAGTCATTTCAAAACTATATTTATTATATATTGAGCCAAACTATCTAAAAATAAAAATAAAACTTATATTCATATTAAATACAAAAAATAAGAATTTATAAAAATACTAATTACTACAAATTGTTATTAACAAATAATAAATAATTTATATATAGATAGAAATCCTGTAGGAGGAGTTATAGTGTACCAAGACTAGTATTTCTTAGACGATAGAAGAGGAAGAATGACCTAGCAGGAAATCTATAATTACACTACTCCAGTCATTTTGTAGGCCTATTTTCAAGGAAAGGGAGGAACAAGATCATCAGACCATTGCATATTTAATTAAAGTATTTTAAAAGGTAATTACAACGACCATGTTTTAGGGCACAAATTCTGAGACAGTGTAAACATATAAAAATTGGAAAAATAAACTATCTGAAATTGGATGAATTCTAGAAAATATAGTAAGTTTGTATAGTTAATTAAGCAGATTTGTGTTAAAAGCACCCTAAAATGGGCCAGGTATGGTGGTTCATGCCTGTAATCCCAGCACTTTGGGAAGCCAAGGTGAGCAGATCACTTGAGATCAGGAGTTCGAGACCAGCCTGGTCAACATGGTGAAACCCGTATCTACTAAAAATACAAAAATCAGTCTGGCATGGTGGCGCACACCTGTAGTCCCAGCTACTTGGGAGACTGAGGCAGGAGAATCACTTGAACCCAGAGGTTGCAGTGAGCCGAGATCATGCCACTGTACTCCAGCCCAGGCAACAAAGCAAGACTCTGTCTCAAAAAAAAAAAAAAAAAAAAAGGTATCCTAAAATGACCCCTATAAATGAGACCACATTACATGAGATTTCCTGGTTTCAGGTCCTTTGTTTACTGCCTCAGCAAGAAGTTCTCCCTCCTTTGAATACCTACAGCATTTTATCTGTAATGTAACACATCATATGTGTCTTATACAATAACTTAGGCACATCTAACCGCTCCTATGAGATCTATGTTTGCTTTATGTTTTATCACCCACAGCCTACACTAAGTAACTTTTCACTAGCAGTCAATAAACATTTTTTTGGACAACTATATGGCAGCCCACTCACTCATGCAAACTCTCTCGCTTTCCCGACTCTCTCTCACTCACTGACACACACACAAAGGAGCTAGGGATTTAGTTCTGCCATTTATTCAATATGAATTACATGATATAGCTAACAAAAATCTGATTATATATTAGGAATAGATATTCAAGCCAAAAGCAGCTAAAATCTTCTCCTTTTGACAATCAAACCGTATTTGGTATATATTAATATAATTAATAATACTAAATATATTTTGAGATGCTCATTACAAACAGAACATCTGAAGGATCATAAAAATTTACATAAACTGCTGCCACTAAAATGTTTATCTAGAAGTAAAGACCCTGAAATAAACCTTTTTCCCTCCTTCAAATAAATATTTTATAACTTGAAAGTAATTTTTTCAACAATAATCAATTACTTTTGTAACGTGGAGAATCATTAATTTAAGTAACACATTTATTTCCATGTACAAAATACTTTTAAGTTTTATAGCGTTCCTAATTATCAGATTTTTCATCCATTAAAATGTTTTTTCAGCACATGTACCATATGTGCAATGTAATAGATAATACCAAATAGTAGCCACGATGCCTGTGAGGAACAGAAAACACAGTTATGCAAAAATTAATAAGAAGTACCCACAAAAAGGAAGAGAGCACAAATGAAGATGCCAATGATTCCGATAAGCAATTTTAAAGTTTAGAGGGAATTAAAAAGTAAAGTGTCTAAGAGGCAGAAGTTGAATTGTACATTAAAAGATGATCAGGATTTAGGACAAATGACACAGAGAACAAAGTTTACGTGGTATATTCAGTGACTAGAAGATCATTCTGGGTGAAACAGACACTTGATGCTGGGAAGTAAAACAAAGTAAGTTTACAATAATAGACTAGGATTAATTTACAGAGAAACTAAAGTCAAATTAAGAAAATCTGGCTAACAATCATTAATTGAAGACTTTAGAGCAATAAGCTGACATGAAAAAATAAGTATTTAGAGAAAAGTCATCTCATAGCAGTAGAATAGCTTTAACGGTAAACAGAGTGGAAGCTGGGAAACTTATTGGGAAGTGAATACTACAGTAATCAATCACGGTTACATCATTAGAAAAAGTACAAAAGGAATAGATTTAATAATTACACATAAGATAGAGAGGGCTTCACAAAGATCTCCAAGATTCTGTAAGAGTCCCTAATAGATAGAGAAAAAAATAAGGGGTGTTTAGCCAGGTCTCAGTAAAATTAGTGCCGTGTAAGCTATTTAACTTCTCTGAGCCTTAGTTTCCTCGTACGTAAAAACCTATTTACCTGTGTCTGGATGTTGAGAAGATTAAACAAGAAAATGCATATAAAGTATCTAGAACACAACAGGTACTCAATAAGTGATTTGTTTTAACTTCTCTCCCTTGACTCCCCTTTATCACTTAACAATTCTGACTGAGAATCGAACAATACAGCAGGTAATCTGTCTACCAGCTGTCATTTTAGAACTGGTAAAAGTGAGTAAATGATGTATTCAATGGCATACAAGTAGTTACCTTCACTGCTGGCACCAGTAGATAGATATATTGACCATAAAACATACAAAGTAGTAAGAAACTATGAACACAGAAACTTCTTTAAAGACATATCTTTTACTAACATAAGATCTGATTCATAAATTCAAAAACATTTAAATTTGACTGTTTCCTCAACAATATAAAAGGGCAATCCATTTTAAAATAAGTCATTTTTTAATGCATATACCAAATTCCAGTGGAAATGGAATTTCCAAATGAAGACCTGGCATTAGAGAAGGAAAATTAAGGATATAAATTTCTTCTTCAACTTAGATTGAACACAGAGGAACTTCAGACACAGTCAGCAATAAATTCACTTACCTTCCATGGGCATGGAAATCTAGACGTAAAAATTGGTCCTCATGTGAGACTGCTCTTTTGGCACGCTGGTGTTTTTGGTGTAATGAATCCACATTGTAAGATAATCCTTCATAATGTCTAATATATTTATTTAAAGGATTCCCGTACTGACCTATAAAAAATAAACAACAGTCGGAATTAGTATCATCTTGAAGACCCCTTCTAGTTCTAACATGATTATTCATGTATCTATGAATATGTATGAAACAATTTCTCCCTAATCCCAGGACTATTACAAATTCTCCATTAATATTAATACATATATTATTAAAACTTATCCTGACGGTAATTCCAACTGCACACACACGTTTGGATGTTAGCCGTAAGTTTGTTTTAGATGTCCTTTATCAGGCTGAGCAAGTTCTCTTCTATTCACATTTTGCTGATAAAAACTATCAGGGCCAGGTGCAGTGGCTCACTCCTGTAATCCTAGCATTTTAGGAGGCTGAGATGAGAGGACTGCTTGAGGCCAGGAATTCGAGACCAGCCTGGTCAACATAGCAAGACCTCATCCCTAATAAAAATAAAAAATAAAATAAAAATAAACAAAAAGTACAAAAATAAATAAAAAGTTAAAAAAAAAAAACTATCAGGAATAAATGCTTATTTCTGTACCTGCTCTTTCTGCATCTATTAAGATGATCATATTTTTTTCTTTTTAATTTATTAATATGGTGAATTAAATTTACTGATTTTTGAATGTTAAGCCAACCTTGCATTCCTGAGATAAACCCTACTTGGTCATGTTGCCAGATTCAATTTACTGTAATTTTGTTTAGAATTTTGTTATCTGTGTTCAGGGGATATACTGGCTTATAGTTTCTTTTCTTGTACTATCTTTGTCAAGTTTTGGTATTGGGGTAAAAAATGTGTTGAGAAGTATTATCTCTTCTTCAATTCTCTGGACAAATTTATGTAGAATGAGTGCTCAGTCTGGGGCTAATTATTTCCCACTACTGAGACAAGACCTATCTCAATAGTCTATCCAATGCTCCATGAACTGAGTTCTTCCAGTCTACCTGGTAAAAAAAAAAAAAAAAGGCACTACTTACAGCCCTATCTGAGCACCAGGTACCATTCAATCTAATCTTTTGGGATGATTCTTTAGCCTCAGGTAGTTTCCTCATATGAGCTGATCAGAGCTCTGCTAAACACTACAGTGGAAGTCTCTGCAGATCTCAGGGATCCTCTGTGCAGCTCTCTCTTCACCCTGATATTCTGTCTGTGAACTCCAGCCACTTTGGTCTTCATCTCTTCAGCTGAGGGATTTCACTGGACTCTACCTAGGTTCCCTCTCATAGCACCACAACCCAGAAATCTCTCAAGGCAGAAAGCTGGCACAAAGGGCCAACCTTACTGTTTTGCCACTCAGGGTCCCTCACTACCTGATGACCAATGCCTTAAAAATCATTGTTTCACCGGGCGCAGTGGCTCACGCTTATAATTCCAGCACTTTGGGAGGCCGAGGCAGGTGGATCGCCTAAGGTCAGGAGTTCAAGACCAGCCTGACCAAGATGGTGAAACCCAATCTCTACTAAAAATACAAAAACTAGCTGGGTGTGGTGGTGGGTACCTATAAACCTAGCTACTCAGAAGGCTGAGGCAGGAGAATCACTTAAACCCGGGAGGCGGGAGGTTGTAGTGAGCCGAGATCAAGATCACACCATTGCACTCCAGCCTGGGCGACAAGAGTGAAACTGTTTCAAAAAAAAAAAAAAAAAAAAGGCCGGGCATGGTGGCTCACACCTGTAATCCCAGCACTCTGGGAGGCCGAGGTGGGTGGACCACGAGGTCAGGAGATGGAGACCATCCTGGCTAACACAGTGAAACCCTGTCTCTACTAAAAAATACAAAAAATTAGCCAGGCATGGTGGCCGTGCCTGTAGTCCCAGCTACTCAGGAGGCTGAGGCAGGACAATAGCTTGAATCTGAGAGGCAGAGCTTGCAGTGAGCCAAGATCGCGCCACTGCACAACAGCCTGGGCAACCGAGCAAGACTCCATCTCAAAAAAAAAAAAACCATTGTCTTTCTGTATTTTTCCTGGTTTCCTTGTTCCCTTTCAGGCAGGAATGTAAACTTGGTCCTTATTTCTCCATCTTCAAGAGAAGCAAAAAAAAAAAAGTGATTCTTTGACAAATCAAGTAAAATTTTTAACTAAAGAAAACTGTCGTCTTTTATAAAACAAGTAAGTATTCTAAAAATGGTTCATCTATTACCCAACACTAAATTTTGTAATCCAACACCAAATTTTCTGTTTATGCACTAAGTGGTTAAGGGCATAAACTCCGATGTCAGATTATCTGGGTTCACGTTCTAGGATATGTTGGACAACGATGTGAATATACTTAACACTACTGAAGTGTATACTTAGAAATGGTTAAGACAGTACATTTTACCTTAAGCATTTTTTACCAGAATGAAAAAAAAAAAAAAAATGATCTGGGTTTGAATACCACTACCTTCAGTTATTAGAACAGAAAACTACTCAGGTTCAGTCTCCCATCCATAAAATGAAGACACTAGAGTAGCTCTCTTTTAAGACTCACAGATTAAATGATTTAAACCACGAGTGACAATTAATATTAGAGAGCCTACCAAAGAGGCAAGGTTCAATAAATTATCCATCATCATCATCTCTACCCCCTTCCTCCTTTTCTTCCTTCTCCCACATTTGCCTTTCAGACCAATATACACACACCGAAGCCAAGAATTCAGGAATAAAAAATAAAACTGGGTTGAATTCTGATACTTCCTAGCCATAACCACATGAGCTAGGTAATTTTTTAACTTTTTTAAATCTCAGGAGGTAGTTTTTTAATCTGTAAAATGGAGACAACAATGCCTACCTTAAATGCATGCAAAAAGCTCACGAGCACAAAGAACGGCATAAAAGGACGATTCAACTTAAACTATTATTGAGTTACTTCTTCCTCCTCTTGAACGCACTCCTCCCAAGAGAGGTGAGAGGAATGAGTCCAAAACTATCTTCACAAGTAGCAAAGAAATTACAGTGAAGCCAATTCTAAGAGATAATAAAACCCACTAGCATGGAACTTTTAAAAATCAAGACTAAATAATAGAATCAAATATACCAATGCATCTTCTGTATCCTTTAAACATACTTATAAATGTAGTATACTTGAGTTTAGCAAAAAATAAGAAATCAAGAATGGGGAAGTATGAAAACTTCTGAATAATTTCTTCCATTTTGAAAATTTCCACTGGATTACTGAATTGGATTTAAGTGGTCTGAGTTGCCATAGCACAAGCTTGGCTTTGTAGAACTGTGGATTCCACTCCTTTTTCAGCACCAAAGGCATCAAGCTGGTTTTTATTTCTGTCTCTGGTGCTTAAATTAGGAAAAAGTCAAGTTTTTAAGTCACAGTTCAGAAAAAGTATTTTGTCACTTCTGATAATTTAAAACAATAACTATTGCTGTTCTGGTGAAGCATGCACGACAAAAGCTCAACTATTTACACAGCTGAAATTCTACTGGGAGAGTTATTAAACAGAGTCATCTTTTCTCTGTCCCACATACAAATAAATTATATAAAAGCAACATAATATTCACTTTCACTGGCAAAAGACCTGAGCAACGATTTTCTGAATCTTTGTAACTGCGATAGAACATGATTCACAGGGTTTAATTGGGAAACTTAAAAACACTTCCCAGCGACACACAGTTACCAAGTCCATCTCATTATCATCTTCTATATAAGACCTATGAATGTTCATCTTAATTATGCCTAAATATCAGCATTTGTGTAATCTCAGTATTGCAAAAAAAAAAAAAAAAAAAAAAAAACTTACATTAAGATAATGCATGAAATCAAATTACGTAGTTTCTATTCCCCAATACTTAACGAAGAGGGAAATAAGGGGGATGTGGGTAGAGGATAAAGCAGCCTACCTGCCCCTCCGCCCCCACTCCACACACACACAGAACAAACTTCAAGAACTGAAATCGGGTCAGATGCAGTGGCCCACACCTGTAATCCCAATACTTTGGGAGGCCAAAGTGGGAGGATCACTTGAGTCCAGGAGTTCGAGACCAGCATAGGCAACACAGAAAGGCCCTGGTCTCTACAAAAAAAATTAAAAACTAGCCAAGTGGCCAGGCGTGGTGGCTCACACCTGTAGTCCTCCCAGCACTTTGGGAGGCCGAGGGGGGTGAACTGCTTGAGGTCAGGAGTTCAAGACCCACCTGGCCAACATGGTGAAACCCCATCTCTGCTAAAAATACAAAAAGTAGCTGGGCATGGTGGCGGGCGCCTGTAAGCCCAGCTACTCGAGAGGCTGAGGCAGGAGAATCGCTTGAACTCGGGAGACGAATGTTCAAGTGAGCCAAAACCATGCCATTGCAATCCAGCCTAGGTGACAAGAGCAAAACTCTGTCTCAATAAATAAATAAATATCAATAAATAAATACATATATAAATAATAGGCCAGCATGGTGGCTCACACCTGTAATCCCAGCACTTTGGAAGGCTGAGGCGAGTGGATCACCTGAGGTCAAGAGTTCAAGGCCAGCCTGGCCAACACAGTGAAACCTCGGTCTCTACTAAAAATACAAAACTTAGCCTGGCATGGTGGCGTGCGCCTATAACCCCAGTGACTCAGGAGGCTGAGGCAGAAGAATCACTTGAACCCAGAAGGTGGAGGTTGCAATGAGCCAAGATTGCAGCACTGCACTTCAGCCAGGGTGACAAAAGCAAAACTCCATCGCAAAAAATAATAATAATAATAATAAATAAAAATAAATAAATAAATAAATAATAAAAACTAGCCAGGCATGATGGTATGCACCTGTAATCCAAGCTACCCAAGAGGCTGAGGGAGTATCACTTAATCCCAAGTGTTCAAGGCCACAGTGAGCTATGATAATGGCCCATTGCACTTGAGTCTAGGTGACACAGACCCCATCTCAAAAAAAAAAAAAAGAACTGAAATCAAATAAAAAAAGATAAGCAATTTGGCTGATACATGCTCATGAATGTCAGTTCCCTTCCCAACTTCATGCTCTGTAACATTATGTTGGTAGCTTGAAATCAGCCACAAAGGGAGTATTTACACCACCGAAACTGACACTGAAAAGGCAACAAATTCGAGAATTTTTTTTTTTTTTTTTTTTTTTTGGACAAGGTCTCGCTTTGTTGCCCAGGTGGAGTGCAGTAGCACTATCAAGGCTCACTGCAGCCTTGACCTCCAGGGCTCAGGGGATTCTCCTACATCAGCCTTCCCAGTAGCTGGGGCTACAGGCATGCACCACTATGTCTGGCTAACTTTTGTATTTCTTGTAGAGACAGGGTCTCACTGTGTTGACCAGGCTGGTCTCAAACTCCTGGGCTCAAGCAATCCTCCTGCCTCAGCCTCCCAAAATGCTGAGATTACAGGTGTGAGCCACCGTACCCAGCCAAATCAGAGGATTTTTTTTTTCTTTTTTTCAAGAGAGTGTGCTAAATACAACACTGGTCGTAACCTAATAATATAATCTTTCAAACAGATAGCCAAGGAAGGAAACAATATTTTAATGAAAATGTGGAAAAGCATGGCACACTGGACTTCTGATGTTGCCCCTAGCCCTCAGATGCCACACAATTCACTTATTTAAAAATCTCAAGAGAATGGAGTCTTGGAATTCTCAAAAAAATTATATATGATCACAGCCCCATGACTGCAGAAAAGTGAATAAAACACAAAATAATCAGCCCCTCAAACTATGATTTGAAGGGGAAAAAAAAAATACACTGGTCTCAGAGGCAGAAAGAAAAGTAAAAAGAAATCACAAGCCAAGCATAGTGGCTCATGCCTGTAATCCCAGCACTTTGGGAAGCTGAGGTGGGTAGATCACCTGAGGTCAGGAGTTTGAGACCAGCCTAGCCAACACAGTGATGAAATCCATAGTGAAACCCATAGTCTCTACTAAAAATACAAAAAAATTAGCCAGGTGTGGTGACAGGTGCCTGTAATCCCAGCTACTTGGGACGCTGAGATAGGAGAATGGCTTGAACCCGGGAGACGGAGGTTGC
Organism: Papio anubis; assembly: GCF_008728515.1. Classification (NCBI taxonomy): domain Eukaryota; kingdom Metazoa; phylum Chordata; class Mammalia; order Primates; family Cercopithecidae; genus Papio; species Papio anubis. The sequence goes on along the minus strand of NW_022161170.1, from coordinate 110,126 downwards.
AGTGAACAGAGGTCATGCCACTGCACTCCCGCCTGGGCAAGAAGAGCCTCCATCTTAAAAAAAAAAAAAAGTCACCCACTTTATATCATAGCAAAAAGAGTATCTGGGCAGAGAAGATCCACACAACCATGAACATAACATTGTAAAAACACACTAGAGAACAAAAAAAACATGAAAGAAACAATAAAAGGAAAATAGAAAAAGAATCCTATTGAGAAGAAAATAAAAGACATTTGGAAACAATCCTACACAAAGCAGAGTTAGTCTTAGATGATATTAAGAAATTCATATTGGCTAGACGTGATGGCTCACACCTGTAATCCCAGCACTTTGGGAGGCCGAGGTGGGCGGATCACCTGAGATCAGGAGTTCGAGACCAGCCTGGCCAACATGGTAAAACTCTGTCTCCACTTGGGAGACTGAGGCAGAATTGCTTGAACCCAGGTGGCGGAGGTTGCAAAGAGTCGAAATCGCGCCACTGCACTCCAGACTAGACAACAGAGCAAGACTCTGTCTCAAAAAAAAAAAAAAAAAAAGAGAGAGAGAGAGAAATTCATATTAATTTTCCTTAGTACAACAACATTGTGATTATGGAAAAGGAGAATTTTCTAAATTTGGGGAGGTACATTTTAAATATTTAAAGGTAAAATGACATGATGTCCACAACTCACACTAGAGTGATTCTAGGGTGGGAGACAGGGTAAAAAAGAAAAAATATGCGAATTATTAAATCACTAGCCACTTCAGGAGTAATAGAGACTGAATTTAGCCTACCACCATAAACAATTAGAAAACTAGACAAAAGATGTGACAAGAGAAACAAATGAAGTGAGATCTACTACAACTGGCCGAGGTTACTGCCTGCAAGCAGTCTCCAGGCCAAACAGCAGGGAGGAGAAACCAAGAGCCTAAAGGTTCCACTTAATTGAGACAGACCTCTGAGTTCAGGGAGATCAGGTATTTAGAATCTATGGGCCAGAGTGTCAGAAAGCAAGAACCTGAACAGAGAGAGAGCTCCAGCCACCTCAAGTGAGGGTTCCCTAAGGGTTTGGCTGACTACTGATCTAAGCATGTGAGAGAATAAACTATCCCGCCTCAGAAAAAATGAACCACCAGCAGAAGGAAGCAAAACAATCCTCAAAGCTCACACAAGGGCTGGGAAATGTTCATATTCCTACCGTTTAGAGAAGAAAGACCTTGTGATGCATGGAGCATTGCTACAGTCCTCAGAAAAATAACACCTTACTAGTGGAGTGAAATTAGCCACAGAGGCTGGGCACGGTGGTTCACACCTATAATCCCAGCACTTTGGGAGGCCAAGGCAGGTGGACTGCTTGAGCCCAGGAGTTCAACTCTACTAAAAAATACAAAAATTAGCTGAGCAGAGTGGCACATGCCTACAGTCCCAGCTACTCGAGAGGCTGAGGTGGGAGGACTGCTTGAAGCCCAGGAAGTCAAAGCTGCAGTGAGCTGCAGTGAGCTATGATCGTGCCACCACACTCCAGCCTGGGCAACAGAGCAAGACCCTGTCTCAAAAATAAACAAACAAACAAACAAACAAATAAAAAGTATTTATTACACGAATATAAAAAATAAAAGAAAACTAGTCAGGCGTGGTAGTGCATGCCTGCAGTCCCAGCACTTTGGGAGGCTAAGTCAGGAGGATTCTTCAAGGCCAAGAAGTTCAAGATCAGCTGGGCAATATAGCAAGACCTTGTCTCTACAAAAAAAAAAAAAAAGTAAAACTTAGCCAAGCATTTTTATTGCACACCTGTAATCCCAGCTACTCAGGAGGCTGAGGCAGGAGGTTTGCTTGAGCCCAGGAGTCCGAGGTTGCAGCGAACTATGATCACAACAGCCTCAGCAACAAAGTGAGACCCTGTCTCAAAAATTAAAATTAAAATTAAAAATATAAATAAATAAAAACCACATAAAGGCATGTCATAAGCTAATGACTAAAAACTAGAGAGAAAAAAATCTTAAAATCATTTGTGGGTAGGTAAGCACCAATGAAGCCAGAAAAAAAGACACATTTTATAAATAGAGGAACAAAGATAAAACTGATAGCACACTCTATGTTAAGTCAGAAGAAAATGGAGCAACATATTTAAAGTACTACAAGAAAAAAATAACTTTATCAACCTAAGATTCTATAGCCAGTGAAAATAACTTTCACAAATGAAGGTGGGAAGAGGAGGTAAAACAAAGCCCTTTTGGGTTTCAAAGCTTACAACGCATCACTAGTAGCCTCCATTAATAGAAATGATAAAGTTTTTCAGACAGAAGGAATACCACCAAATGGAAATCTACATTGATGCAAATAATAGTGACAGAAATAATGAATATATAAGAAAATAAAAAGGATTTCTTTTTCTCATTTTTAATCTCTTTCAAAGTTAAGTGAATATATTTTTTAAAACACAATCTACTGTGGAATTTATGACACACAGAATTAAAATGTGTAACAATAACAGCACAACAGAAAACAGAGGAGAAATGCAGTGTACATATACTCTGTAAGAAGTGAAATAATATTTGAAAGTATACAGTGATAAGTTAAGATATTATACACTCTGAACAACCTTTAAAAAATACAACAGGTGCCGGGCACGGTGGCTCACGCCTGTAATCCCAGCACTTTGGGAGGCCGAGGCGGGCGGATCACGAGGTCAGGAAATTGAGACCATCCTGGCTAACACCATGAAACCCCGTCTCTACGAAAAATACAAAAAATTAGCTGGGTGGCGGGAGCCTGTAGTCCCAGCTACTCGGGAGGCTGAGGCAGGAGAATGGAATGAACCCGGGAGGCGGAGCTTGCAGTGAGCCGGGATCGCACCACTGCACTCCAGCCTGGGTGACAGAGCGAGACTCCACCTCAAAAACAAAAAAAACAAACAAAAAAAACCAGGTATATTATAAAGCCAATAGCAGAGACAAAACTGAATCATTTTTTAAGTATATATTGGGAGGTTGAGGCGGGTGGATCACTTGAAGTGAGGAGTTTCGAGACCAGCCTAGCCAACATGGTGAAACCCCGTCTCTATTAAAAATACAAAAATTAGCAGGGCATGGTGGCAGGTGCCTGTAATCCCAGCTACTCAGGAGGCTAAGGCATGAGAATCGCTTAAACCCAGGAGGCAGAGGTTGCAGTGAGCCGAGATCGCGCCACTGCACTCCAGCCTGGGTGACAGAGCGAGACTCAGTCTCCAAAAACAAAAGAGAACAAAAAAAAAAGTATATTACTCCTGAGAAATTCAGGAAAAAGAACTATGCACAGATGGAATAGGAAACAAATAGAAAGATGATAGTTTAAAACTCAGCCATATGAATAATCACATTAAAAGTAAACGATCTAGCTGAGTACAGTAGTATGCACCTGTGGTCCCAGCGACTCAGGATAATGAGGTGGGAGGATTGCTTGAGCCTGAGAGTTTGGCACTGCAATGCACTATGATAACATCTGTGAATGACCACTGCATTCCAGCCTGGAAAACAGAGAGAGACCCCCATCTCCAAAAGAAAGGAAAGGAAAGGAAAAGGAGAAGGGGAAGGGAAGGGGACGCAGAAGGGAAAGTAAACATATAACATAACAATTAAAAGGCAAAAGCTGTCTTTATATATATTTTTGTTTGTTTGTTTTTCAAGAGACAGGGTCTTACTCATTGCACAGGCTGGAATGTAGTGACATGATTATAGCTCATTGTACCCACCACCTCCTAGGTTCAAGCAGCCCTGTCACCTTAGCCTTCCAAGTAACTGGAAACTGGTGCACCACCACGCCATGCCTGGCTAATCTTTTTTTTTTTTTTTTTTTTTTTTCCCCGGAAACGGCGTTTTGCTTGTTGCCCAGGCTGTAGTGCAATGGCGCGATCTCGGCTTACTGCAATCTCCCACTCCCAGGTTCAAGTGATTCTTCTGCCTAAGCCTCCCCAGTAGCTGGGATTACAGGCATGCACCACCACGCCCAGCTAATTTTTGTATTTTTAGTAGAGACTTCGCCAGTTGGCCAGGTTGGTCTCAGACTCCTGACCTAAGGTGATCCACCCACCTCGGCCTCCCAAAGTGATGGGATTACAGGTGTGAGCCGCGGCGCCCAGTCTGGCTAATCTTTTTTATTTTTTGTAGAAATGGGGACTCACTATGTTGCCTAGGCTGGTCTTGAACACCTGGTATTAAGTAATCCTACTGGCTTGGCCTCCTAAAGTTCTGGGATTACAGGCATGAGACGACACGCCAGCCTTGTTATTTTTTTAAAAAGGGAAATGTTAATATATGCTAACAGACACAAAAATAAAGATGAGTTAAAGTAAAAAGGATGGGGAAATATATAACATCCAAACCCTAATCCAAAGAAAGCTGGAGTGGCTATAGTAATAGCTGAAAAAGCAAACTTCAAAACAAAACAAAAAAAATTATAAGGGATAAAGAGGGACATTTCATAATTCAAGAAGAGAACATAACAAGCCTAAAGATGTATGTACATAACAGAGCTTCAAAGTATGTGAAGAAAAAGTTGATAGAACAGAAAAAAGTAGACTCTGTAACTAGAGTTGGAAATCATACCACTCCTTTCTGAACAAGTAGACAAAAAAAATCAGTAAGATTACTAAAAACTTAAATACAAAGAACTTGACTGGATAGACAGAATATATTTCTTTTTAAGGGCACATGGAACAGTCACAAAGATAGACCTTAATCCTAGGCCACAAAGCATGTTTCCATACATTTTAAAAGACTAAAATGTAAGAGTATGTTTTCTGACTACAGTAGAATTAAGTCAGTAACAGATATGCAGAAAATCCCCAAATATTAGGAATTTACATTTCTAAGTAGTTCATGGTTCAAAGAAGAAATAAAAAGGAAATTAGAAAGTATTCTGAATTGACTGCAAATAGTCCAGGGAGCTTTTCGGATTGATACAAATGTTCTATGATTATGGAGGTAGTTATACAAGTAAATACATTTCTCAAAATTTATAAATTTGTACACTTAAAAAACTGTTGAATTTTATTGTATGTAAACTATATCTCAAAAAAGCCGACTAGATTTTTTTTAAATAAAAATATTGAGGCCAGGTATGGTGGCTCACACCTTCAAGCCCAGCATTTTGGGAGGCCGAGGAGGACAGTTTAAGGTGAGGCATTCGAGACCAGCCTAGGCAACATAATGAGATTCCATCTCTATTTTTAAGAAAAAAGAAAAATGTCGCTTCAAAGTGATAGGTATATGGGTTTCTGACCTTCCTACCTTTTCCCTAAGATAGAAAATTTATAAAAGTTACAAAAGTTATAAAATTTCTCTAAGTTATAAAATTTTTTAAAAGGGGCCAGGATCAAAAACAAAGGCAAATCAAAAAGACAATTCAAAATATTTCAACTTATCTTCTCAGTAAAATAAATGAAGTTAACATTCTACTTACTTCCAATACTAAGCAGCCTGTAATGATTCGGTATTAATATTCCTACATAACTGTAGTTTGCTAATAGGACATAAGTAGTAAGAGATGGGGAAATAAAAGATTAAATGACAACCAGCGACTACAGGTCTTAAAAGAACACTGGGGGAAACCAACATCAAGGCAAAATATCCATTGAGAAAACAGCAACTAAACCATTTTCAAGAACTTCTTAGAAGACCAGAAGGTCTAACTCAAAACTGAAGCTAAAGCAAAAGAAAATATGAGCCATGTGTAGTGGCTCACACATGTAATCCCAGCACTTTGGGAGGCTGAGGCAGAAGAATTGCTTGAGCCCAGGAGTTTGAAACCAGCCTGGGCAACATAGCAAGACACTGTCTCTATGTTTTAAAAAAAGAAAGAAAAGAAAATATGGAGGCCTACTACTCATCATGTGTTCAACTAACAAGTTCTTTCAACTATTACCACTGAGACTGGAAATTATGTTTATGGATGTTTACGTCTTTATCCAATTAAATCTTTTTCCGTGTCTAGCATTTTGCAAATTTCTGAACACAGAACCTTGTTAATTCAAACTGTGTTTCAGCTACTAACAGCATAGGTATCTCCAGGAAAAGTGCTAGCAATGCTGAATCTTAGGCTCCCCGCAGATCTACTGACGCACAAGTGACTCAGGGTGTACCCCAGACTACCCCAGAATGATCTGTATGCACATTCAAGATTGAGAAGCACTGTAACCTTTCTTCACTCAGAAATTCCCTGACTTCTACCAGCAGCTATACAGGTTGAGTATCCAAAAATCTGAAATCCAAAATGTTCCAAAATCTAAAATTTTTTGAGCTCCGACATGATGCTCAAAAGAAATGCTCAGCCAGGCGCAGAGGCTCAAGTTTGTAATCCCAGCACTTTGGGAGGCCAAGGCAGGTGGATCACTTGAGGTCAGGAGTTCGAGACAGCCTGGCCAACATCGCGAAACGCCTTCTCTAGTAAAAATACAAAATTAGCCAGGAGTTGTGGCACACCCCTGTAATCCCAGCTACACAGAAGGCTGAGGCAGGAGAACCCCTTGAACCCAGGAGGCGGAGGTTGCAGTGAGCCGAGACCGTGCCACTGCACTCCAGCCTAAGCAACAGAATGATGCTCTGTCACCAAAAAAAAAAAAAAAAACACCTCATTGAAGCATTTTAGATTCTCACCTTAGGAAATGGTAACCATAATGCAAATATTGCCAAAATCTGAAAATTTAAAGATCCAAAACACTTTTGGTCCCAAGTATTTCAAATAAGGATACTCAGCTAGTATCTCTTTTTTTCTACACACTTGCTTCATGGAGCTATCATTTAAGCAAAAAATACCTCTACTGACATCTCAGGCATTGTACTGAGTAGAAAAAGTTTCCAAATAATGTAGAACAAGGGTTGGCAAACTGTTGTCCAAAGGCCAGTTCCAGCTGGCCACCTGTTTTTACAACACTGCTATGCTCATTCATTTACATATTTTCTCTCTCTACTTTCACACAACAGCAGAGTTGAATAAGCCAAGTATTACAAAATGTTACAGAAGAGGTATTAAATCTTTGGTAAGTCACTTAAACACTTAGATTCATCCACCTTTGGTTATAATTCACCTTTTTTTCCTCTACAAGAGGAATACCTGAAATCCACGAACCTGGTAGTTAATTAACCTGGTAGTTAATTTTAGGTGTCAACTTGACTAGATAAAGGAAGACCTAGAGAGCTGGTAAAGCATTATTTCTGGATGTGTCTCTGAGGGTGCTTCCAGTGAAGACTGGCGTGTGGAGTGGTGGGCTGACTGGGGAAAATCCACCTGCAATGTGGGCAGGCACCATCCAATTGGCTAGCGGCCAGGAAAAAACAAAAAGGTAGAGGAAAAGAAAATTCTCCCTCTCTTTCCCCTTGGACATCAGGGCTCCAGCCTCTACGGCCTTCAGCCTCAGACAGAGTTAAAATATCAGCTTCACTGGTTCCCAGACATCAAGACTAAAATGAGCCATACTACCAGCATCCTAGGGTCTCCAGCTTGCAGACTGCCTATCATGGGACTTCTCAGTCTCTATAATCGCACAAGCCAGTTCCCCTAATAAATCCTCTCTCATGTATCTATCTGTACATATACATATCCAGTTGGTTCTGTCTCTCTGGAAAACGCTCACTGATATAGTCAGTTCTCTGTATTCACGGGTTCCACATTAGTGGATTCAACCAACTGGATTCAAAATATTGAAGGGGAAAAAAATTTCACAAAGTTCCAAAAGGCAAAACCTGAATTTGCTGTGCACCAAGCACTATGCTGAATCCACACAAATGAAGTGCTGGCATTATATTAGGTATTACAAGAAATCTGGAGATGGTTCAAAGTATATGGGAGGGGCCAGGTGCAGTGGCTCACACCTGTAATCCTAACACTCTGGGGGGCCGAGGCGGGCAGATCGCTTAAACCCAGGAGTTAAAGACCACCCCGGGCAACACAGCAAAGCCCTGTCTCAACAACAACAACAAAAATACAACAAATTAGCCAGGTGTGGTGGCACACACTTGTAGTCCCAGCTGCTCAAGAGGCTGAGGTGGGAGCATTACCTGACCCCAGGAAGTAGAGGCTGAGGTTAGCCGTAATCACACCACTGCACTCCAGCCTGAGTGAGAGAGCGAGACCCTGTCTCAAAAAAATAAAAATACTAAAATTAAAGTATGAGAGGGCATTTTGCAGTGAGGCTCAGAAGACAACAAGCACCGTGAGGTAACTCCACCCAAGGTAGTTGGTAAGGAGTGGAGAATGAATATGCACCTTCCAAGCAGGGTGTTTCTTTCAGAGTGTCACAGGTGAGAACCCCTAAGGCAGGTCAGAAAGCCCACCCCATGACATGTGCGGCCTGGTCTTAAAAGATGTTTTTCCATCTTGCTGGACAAGGGGAACATCCTCTGAGCAGCAACCACACACGTGTGAGTCATGAGGCAGAGACTTCTGGTTCATTGTAACCTAGACCAGATCCAGAGGCAATAGACAGAAATCTTCTAGAAGCAAAAGAGCCTGGTGTTTGTGAAGATCTGCAGATCCTACATGTCAAAGAAGGTTTTCACTAGCAGGAAGGGTGGGAAATACTTCTTGAACAGCTTTGAAGTTTTCAAGCACCAGGCCCCTCCCAACGGGGAAAAAGTCACACCAAAGTACTGAGAGTAGGGAGGCCTTTCGCATTGGACAAAGGGACTGCAGTGCAGTGAGTGTGTGAAAGCCTTCAACTGCAAAGATACACTTGTTCAGCAACAGAAAATCCACGATGGAGTAAAGCCTTAGGAGTGCGGTGAATGTGAGAAAACCTTTAGTCACAGCACCTACTTTACAGTACAGAAAAGAATTCACAGCAAAGAAATACCTTATAACTGCAGTCATTGCGGGAAATTCTTTGACTCCACCTCCAAACCTCATACTCTAAAGAGGTCATACAAAGAATGAGCTTAAGGCCAGGCACAGTGGCTCACGCCTGTAATTCCAGCACTTTGGGAGGCTGAGGCGGGCAGATCACCTAATGTCAGGGGTTCGAGACCAGCCTGGCCAACATGGTGAAACCCCGTCTCTACTAAAAATACAAAAATTAGCCAGGCGTGGTGGCACACACCTGTAGTCCCAGCTACTAGAGAGGCTGAGGCAGGAGAATCGCGTGAACCGGGGAAGGCGGAGGTTGCAGTAAGCCGAGATGGTGCTGTCATACTCCGCCTGGGCAACAGAGCAAGACTCCGTCTCCAAGAAAAAAAAAAAAAAAAGAGTGAGCTTAATGTCATAAATCCTTTATCAGAAAATCCTATCTTGTTCAGCAGCAGAGAATTCATAGTGGAGAAAGGTCTTATGAGTGCAGATCATGTGGCAAGTCTTTTTATCTATAAAGACATATTTGCTGAACACCAGAAAGTTCACACTGGAAAAGAGACTTCTAAGTGTTGTAAATGTGGAAAATTCTTCAGCCACAATTCCTATCTTATAGCATATAAGAGAATTCGTGATGGAACAAGGCCTTATGCATGCAGGAAATATGGAGAAGCAGAAACTTCCACCTTGCTTGGCACATGAAAGTTCACACAGAGAAAGGTCTTATAAATGTAGAAGTGTAGCAGATGTAAAAAAGCATACAGTCAAAGCCTAACCTCATTAGGCACTGGAGTTCACACTGGGGAGAGGCCTTAAGAGTGCATGGAAGTAGCCGGGCATGGTAGCGGGTGCCTGTAGTCCCAGGTACTCAGGGGCTGAGGCAGGAGAATGGCGTGAACCCGGGAGGTGGAGCTTACAGTGAGTGGAGATTGTGCCACTGCACTCCAGTCTGGGGCGACAGAGCGAGACTCTGTCTCAAAAAAAAGAAAAAAAAGAGTGCATGGAAGGTGCTATCTCATTGTTCAACACAGCGTGATCATAAAAGAGAAGAGCTGACAATGACCTTTGAGTACGAGCTGTCAGCCACAAGTTGAACCGCTCTGTCCATCCACAATGTAGAGATTACCTATAACTAGGTGAGTGAACAGAACGTGGTGGTTCTTCACCCCCTCCCTCAGAGTGGTTTCAGTGTGGAAATGACCCAGCTCTTGCCCAAAAGACCTGGGCTGGGGTCTGCTGTGTATTTCCAGAGGTCCCCCTTTTTCGTGGACAATGTTGGCTCTCCACATGGTAGCTGAGATGGATTTGTCTAGCCAGCTTCCGAATCAGCCAATCCCAGAACTGCCTGCCTCATTCTGTCCTGATTTCTGCAGATAAGGCCTTATTGTTCAACCCTTTAAAACAAAAATAAAGTACAGGAAAGGATGTGCATAGGTTATATGGAAATACTATACCTTTTTATATAAGGGACTTGATCATTCATGGAACCAATCCCCATGGATACCAAGGGAGAAACTGCACAACCTCTCTAGGGGATTCATGAGCCCCTAAATTTTGCAGGCAAAATTCCAAAAATATACTTTATTTTCTTTCCTGGCCTTTTATTGGTTCTGCTTTGCATATTTTCATCTTTTATTCATCTACTTATAATTTTATCTTTTTTTTTTTTAACTTACTACACTAACTAGGATTACCAAAACAAGCTGAATAACAACGAGTGTGGGCATATTTACTTTGTCCCTGACTTTAATAGAATATCTTTGGTTTTTCATTACATTATATATATATATAATATTACACTAAGGCTGTTGCTTCTCATTCTTATTTTAGAAATTCAATATATTCAAATTCACATTAACACTTCACTAAAAAACATTTTTAAATGACTTTTTAAGTTTCACATTTCATATATTTAAAGGGGAAAAATTAAAAGTTCCAAACTATATATGCCTATTTTATTTTTTAAAGTATCCTAATTTTTTAAATGTACCCTGAAATCTTACCATGTATAGAAAAATATCCTGATTACATCAATTTCTTGTTTACCTAAATTAAACAACAATGCTTATGAATTGGATGTCATGATAATTAAAATGTATCAAGCACTTGCTATTTGCCAGGCTCTGTATTGCTCTACATTTTTTTCACTTAAACCACCCAATCAAGTGAGAACTATTAGCCCATTTTAAAGAAAACTGAGGTTTGAGCGATATGTAACAAACCCAATGTCACAGAGCAAATAGGAGGCCGTGCCAAGAACTCAATTTTTATTTCAATGATTTCATGATAATCTACGATGAGTCAAATTACCTTCATCATAAACAAGGTAAGTCACCATATTTCTGATATGACTGAAAAAACTGTAAAGACAGCCTGGGCAAGATGGCGAAACCCCATCTCAACAACAAATACAAAAATCAGCCGGGCATGGTGGCATGTACTTGTAGTCCCGGCTACTTGGGGGGCTGAGGTGGGAGGATTGCTTGAACCTGAGAAGTTGAGGCCGCAGTGAGCCAAGATTGTGCCACTGCACTCCAGCCTGGGTGATAAAGTGAGACCCTGTCTGGGAAAAAAAAAAAAAAAAACGGGAAAAAAAAAAAATTATCAAAATACAGCACATGGCAAAAAGCCTTCAAAAACTAAACTGACGTCTACCTCTAAGATGGGGAAAACAAGTAATGCAATACTAAAGAATATACTTTTTATAGACAGAAAAAAAAACCATACATATATATATGTATGTATGTATGTATGTATACCCTTGATTTCCACAGCTAGTGATTGCAATGGGCATGGTTTACTCCACAGGAGCCCTGACTCATCTTCAACCCTTGTACTGCTTACCTCAGTCAGACACCACAAAATTGCCTGTTCCCACGTGCAGAGACTGGACCTATCAACTGAGATTTATTTCTAAACTTTAGCAATCAGTCAAGAGCTCAAAAAGTATACATGGAGCATGCGGTATCATCAAATCTCACTGAAACATGTTAACTATTCACCCACCTCTATCTGAACAGAGCTCGGCCTCTGACCCACTCACCTTTGTATCTGGGAATCTCTCCTTCTGATAGATCTTCCTGATTCCCTAGTTCCAAGCTGCCTAATCGTTTACTCCGATTCCTTATCACCTACTCTATCCTGATCCTTACTACTTGCTAGACTGTCCCAGTCCAGGTTCTTTCATCACTATTAGATATATTACCCATGCAGGACAAAATGAACAAAAAGGAAGTACTCAAAGAATGCCAATCTTAATTCCTAATTTTATCTCCCTGATAAAGAATAGAATACAATTGTCCCTTGGTATCCCTGGGGGGGTTGGTTCAAGGACCTCCCACAGATATCAGAATCCATGGATGCTCAAAGCTCTGACAAAATGATGTGGTATGTGCATACAACCTATGCACATACCTTGTATATTTTAAATAATCTCGAGATTACTTATAATACATAATACAATCTAAATCCTGTATAAATAGTTGTTGTACTGTGTTGTTTAGGGAATAACAAGAAAAAAACTCTGTACATGTTCAGTACAGACCCAATTTTATTTTTTGAATTTTTTCATTCGTGTTTGGTTGAATCCATGAACATGAAACTCACATATACAGAGGTTCAACTGTACTTAAAAAAGTCATTTTCACGGCCGGGCACAGTGGCTCAAGCCTGTAATCCCAGCACTTTGGGAGGCCGAGACGGGCGGATCACAAGGTCAGGAGATCGAGACCATTCTGGCTAACACGGTGAAACCCCATCTCTACTAAAAAAATACAAAAAACTAGCCGGGCGTGGTGGCGGCGCCTGTAGTCCCAGCTACTTGGGAGGCTGAGGCAGGAGACTGGCGTGAACCCGGGAGGCAGAGCTTGCAGTGAGCTGAGATCCGGCCACTGCACTCCAGCCTGGGCGACAGAGCGAGACTCCGTCTCAAAAAAAAAAAAAGTCATTTTCACATAAACACTTTAACAGTGGATAAATAGATGTTACCTGACAATGATGAAAATAAAATACATTTAACCTAGAGGACAATAAAATTTTACTCATCTGACACCAACGGAAAATGACAGCTTCCACTAAGGACAGTTTCTAGGTAATTATATCTTACTAAATATCTTTCTATTTGAAGGATGATCAATTTTCCTCCTCCTTTAACATGTTCTTCTTAAGCCAGGTTTATCCTTATTAACATCTTCACCAGAAGAGGCCATAATGATGCAATAACCTCAAGGTTATGTTACTGAGATATTATTCCTACATAAAATGGCTCCACCCTACAGGATGGTTACTCTGCAAAGTCAACATCTTCTCCCTTCTCTTCTTTTATTTTACCTACACAGAAAAGCGCACCAACAGCATTTTACTTTCTCGTTCTCTGTTTTAGTTGCCAGAAAGCTAGCATATATTACAGTCACATGATACCTAATACTTAAAAGCCCCATGGGAAATTTGAAAAGCATATACTACAAAGCATATACTACAGTCACATGGTACCTAATACTTATAAGCCCCATGGAAAAGTTGAACATCTCCACACTTAAGAAAAAAATCTCCTTAGTTATGTAGCGCAATGTCCTTACTTTTATGAAAGGCAAGCACACTGAAGTGTTTAGAGTACAACTTATTTTCAAATCAAACAGAGGGGAAAAAAGGATATATTATTAAAAAGAGAGTAAATGTGGTAAAAGGTAACCATTCATAAATTTAGGTGAAAAGCATACAAATATTAATTACTAGTATACCCTCAACCTTTTAGAAAGTATAAACATTTTCAAGAATTAAAAAAAAAAGAAACACGGTATATCGAACAAAGCCTATACGTAAAATTGCCAGAAGAATAACTAGGTTGGATCTACGAGATAGAGAAAACAGATTATTTACCAAAATTTATGCAATCCTAGCACTTCGGAAAGTCAAAAGTGATTGTTTAGGAAGATCACTTTAGCTTGGGAGTTCAAGACCAGTCTGGGCAACACAGTAAGACCCCATCTCTAATTTTTGGGGTTTTTTTGAAGGGGGAAAACTAAGTAATACGAAAAAAATCACATGCAAGAGTAGTAGAAAAATGACCAGCAGGTTCTAAGAAATAGAAAAAACACAACTTGGCTTCCTTGTCACAGGAGAGCTTAGGAGAACTGTTTACAATTTGAGAACAGTATTTTTATCTTCCTTAACTTTTCTCAAGGTCGCCAGGATACTGGTATTTACTAATCTGCCTTTTAAAAAATTATTTTTCCTAATCACAGAAGTGCATTATGAATCTTACTACCCAGAAAGTTGGTATCTGTTCTCTAAAAATGATTACATATACATTTATCTATGACAAAACTGAAATGGTTTTATGCATGTTCTTTCTGTAAGGTGCTTTTCTCCCCTCAACTGTAAACATTTTTTCACATCCAAAAAATAAAATACCTTCTATAAAGAACCTCACTGACTAAAAGGCAAATGGTTCAAATACTGTAAGTACAAAGAACCTAAATTATGCTTTGAGTGTAAAATTAGCCTACATGTAAAGGCAAGATCTAAGAATGATAAATCATCCCAGTATACTAAACTTTTTAAAGCCTGGGGTATGTTTCTTGGAGACAGTATAGTATATAAGAGAAGGGATTCTGGAGCCAGACTGACTATATTCAAATACTGGCTTCCCTCAATTGATAACTACTATTTGACTTTCCTGACTCTGGATAAGTAACCCTCCTTGATCCTTCTCTCTCATTTATAAAATGAAAATAACAACACCTATCTCATAGAGATGCTCTGAAGACTGAGCTAATACATGATACACAAAACGACCTAACAACAGTGCCTGGCATTAAGTACCCCAACAAATGCCAGCCATTATGATTTTTTTCCATATTCCATGGGTAGGTAGCATCTTACTTCCCAAGTACCCTTCTAAGCAAAAGCTAACTTCCCAATCCTTGAACCCAAAACTTACAATCTTCTGTTCCAATCTAAATTAAAGAATTGGGTGAAAAAATACAGAATGAAAATTTCATTAACATCAGGAGAAAAAACAAAGAATAACTCTCTGATGGTGGGTCAACATCACCACCTTGGTGTGAGACAGAAATATCATATAACAGGCAAGTGTTTTCCTATATATACACAAAAAGTTGATTGTACAATCTTAAGAATGGGAGAAGAAAATCTGCAATAATGTTTTGATATTACAGATCTTCCTATTTACAGAAAAACTCAATTACAATAAATGAGAGGATGTAAGAGTAAGCTAAGCATGGCATATTTGCATTCCTCAAAAAAATTACTTGTAATCAACTTGTTTTCAACAGACTTTTCACTTGTATAATTTCAAAATTAGGTACCAACAGCATTTTTCCCCAACATAAAAATATATTTCCTTCCTACTGAGTCATCAACTACATGTCACAGGCATCACACTGTGTTGACCAATGCTTCCTTTATTTGATATACATATTCACTCAGATCTTCAGGCACTAAATACCACTAACAAAACTGTTCTCCTATATGACAAAGGTAGGCTTCCAGGAACTATCATGCCCTATATTTCAGTAATATATTGAAGTGCCTTTAATGCACTCTTTGAAAAGCTACTTCTACAATGTGACTTCAAACTTAAGCCAGAATCTATTTTTTCACTAGAAACCGGCCAAATCAACTTCCAGAAGCAAACAGCTACACCTAACAGTTACAAGTTAAAGTACAAGATAGGAGGGAGTGTCTACAATTAAAAGTATATTTCTACACACCCACTTTTTGAAATCAGCTAGTCTCTAAGAAGTAAAAATAACACAAGCTGGCTCAGAAGTCAAAGTAGCTCTTTTAAAAATTATACACAAAGGGCAGAAAACACGAATGATTAAAATCTATTGAATGTATTAAATTTCTACCACTAACTTATGAAATACAATTTAAAAATCAAAAGATTGAACTGTCTACATAAGATTTCTATGCTGATTTGAAACTCTTTTATACAATATTTTTTTATTCCTTTTTCTGAACCTGTGGGTTATATTGAATCTTTCATACAATTTCTAATAAGACAGAAGTACAGACAGTAACAGAGTATGACTTTCAACCTACCTACATCACGTTCATACTCACATAGCCAGCATCCCACTTTTGATATACATCTGTCCCACTCGCTCCATTTCACATTAAACCCATTGTCATTAACTCACCCTTCTCCCATAAGATATCCCAAAACACCCACCTCTGCCTCCTAGTTGAGAACCACTATGCTAAAGTGTGCTCTACACTAAAGAAAAAGAGCTCCTCCTTACTAAATGGCCTGTTGTTCCTAAGGAGCATGGAGTTACTAAGAGATTTCTATGACTGGATGGATACAAGTGAATTTATGGGCTACCAGGAAAATGTATAAATTCTTAAAATTTATAAATTCTCGCCAAAATTAAATTCTGATTTCTGAACCAATTTATAAGCATCAGTGCCAATCCATCTCCAAAGCTGTCAACAAAACTGTCCTCTCCATTATGCTAGATTAGAATACCTAACCTTTATAATACACATTTGAGGGTTCTGATAATATACTGTACTAATTGGAGGAGGTCACTTTCTGATTTTACTACAGCAATACTCCAATTTCAACAAAAATCATTAAGACATTCAGTTTCATGTAACAAGACTATTTCCGTAATATAGCTGACAGCCAGTACTATGAAGGTTGCTTCACTAATGCCAGTATCTGCTGAATGAAAACGGGTACATAACATGTATCAAGAAGTGCAGTCCACTTACCAAGCAGTTACTTCCCTCTTAACATTCCCCTTCTAGTAAAGACACAGATCAGTAACTTAACTATAAAGCTTGAAATAAAGAACAGCAATATCAAAGTCGGCACGGTGGCTCACCCATGTAATCCCAAAACTTTGGGAGGCTAAAGCAGGAGAATCACTTGAGGTCTAGAGCTCAAGGCCAGTCTGGCCAACATGGTGAAACCCTATCTCTACTTAAAATACAAAAATGAGAAAGGCCTGGTGGCACACGCCTGTAGTCCCAACTACTCGGAGGTTGAGGCACAAAAATCACTTAAACCCAGCAGGCGGAGGCTGCAGTGAGCTAAGATTGCACCACTGCATTCCAGCCTGGACATCAGAGCGAGACTCTGTCTCTAGGGTGGGAAGAAAAAAAGAACAGCAATATCCATAAAATAGAAAAAATATGGTATAAACAGGAATGACATGATATCATTTTTTACTACTTATAAATATCTCAATGTCTGCTTTGCATATATACACGTTTTAACTACACATTAGGTTTTTCTTCTATTTAATTTTACTTATTTTATTTTATTATTATTATTATTATTATTTTTGGCATAGAGATAGAGTCTTGCTATATTAACCAGGCTGGTCTCAGACTCCTGACCTCAACTGATCCTTCCAGCTTAGTTTCCCAAAGTGCTGGGATCACAGACATGAGCCACCACACCCAGCCATCAACTACACATTAGTTTTTTAAATGTATACAGAACTACACAAATACTATAATATAAACCCATAAGTATTTTAAAAGATTACATGATTAATATTAAAAAGCGATAAAATTGTGTTGGAGGAGGAATTCTGGATTTTCTTTAATTCTATTTTCTAATGTTTGGTAATGATGTTCTAATATTCCAACTACTAAAAATAAATTTTATCCATCTGTATTTTGTAATTGATAGATCCCAAATGAAAGTAGGTCTGGAAATGACATAATTTTAATAACATTTACATGGTACTTTAAAGTCTTTAGCACTTTTACAAATTATCCCACTTAATTCCTAGGAAAAGGGATAGTAAATTAATATCCCATCAATTCACAGAGAATTCTATGTGTTCTTTTGAAAGCTAAATTCAAAGTTCAAATGTATGTATATGTGTGTCCTGCCATCATCAATACAAGCAAAAACAGATGGAAAGCAAATTCTGCTCCACAAATCACTTAACGCAAATTTGCCTAAAATGCAAAGATCATTTGAAAGCTAAATTCAAAGTTCAAATGTATGTATATCTGTGTCCTGTCACCATCAATACAAGCAAAAACAGATGGAAAGTAAATTCTGCTCCATAAATCATATGTGTACATTTGCCTAAAATGCAAAGATCACATTATTTTCCCCTATTTGTCTCAGAAACAGAAGTTCACAGTTCACATGAAATCAAGAGTCAATCATATTTTTGAACTGAATAGCCTAATTCCAACTTAAATAAGAAAAAACAATGTTAGTATATCTTTAAACTAATCTCTATCTCCACTCCAAATTCACTAAACTTCTATAACCCAACTACCTAAAGCACTGCTTCCCAAATAACTAGCCAGAGATTTAAGATCTGTGCTAAGTTTTATCCAGTTTCCAAGTATTAGCATGCGAATAAGATAAAATCCCAGACTGACACCCATCCCAATCTATAAGCTTCTATCCAGACTCAAAATCTTAAGACATTTCCAACTTCAAAGACTGAGGTCTTTAAAGTTTTATAAAATCACACTCCCTCCAATGAAACAGCCTAATATTTACATTCAACAGAGTGAGCCCTCTATAAGTTTTGTTACTTTCACATTAAACATTTGCCCAGTTTTATCAGTTTTTCTTCCATGTCATTTCTTGTTCTATCCTTACTTATTTCTACAATCATTCTAACCAAGACTCAATCACCCAATTTGTCAATCATAACCTAACTCTTCAACAGGGACTCCAACCAACATTCCATAATATTCTATCTCACAGTTATTGTGGCCTAGAATAATCAGAGTCCTGATTATCATGGCCCAGTTAGCAATTCTCCTGATTTCCTGACACAGACTATCGATTCCGTGCAAGTAAACCTACAAGCATCTTATATGCCATTCTCTTCTACCTCAAAAAGCCTTCCCCAATTGCTCAAGTCCCTCAAGCTTAACAAATCCTCATTTCAGGTGCAACTACAATACATAATTAGAAGTATATATTTATACGTTGGCATTTCATTTACTCCAACAAACTCAGTATTTTTTACTTTTCTTCTCACTCAATACTGTGGCTTCATGACTCGTAACAGTCATAGACACACAATAAATCCTGGTGACTAAACAACAAAGTTCTCACTGTATACATCTCACATTGTTTACTTGGAGTAATACAAGTGGACCGTACATATGTTACCCAACTTACTATGATTCATATTTTTCAACCTTATGATGGGTTTATTGTGACATAATCCCATCATTAAGTGGAGGAGAGCTCCTTAAAACTTACAATGGGGTTACAGTTTCTACTGCACACGTATCACTTTCTCACCATCATAAAGTCGAAAAATACTAAGTTGAACCATCATCTCTGTTGCCAACATTAAATACACTTTCGACTTACGGTATTTTCAACTTATCAATGAGTCAAGAAGCATCTGTAGTAGCTTCAAAATGAATTCACTCAGCATCAAAGGGAGACTACACTCCCTGAGAAATATTCTCAGCACTGCTATTTCCTGCAAACTAGCTGGAAATGGCTATCCTGATACTAAGGCAAAATCTTCATATTGCTGGACAATATGAAGATTTTTGGATGCCCTTACAGGAATCCAAGTGGTAGGGTTATCATAGGTTTTCCACTTATCCTTAACATTACTTCCTTTTTCCTAATATAAAAATCAACAGCTAGACTAGTTAGAATTATCACTACTAGATTTTTGTTCAGAACAAGCAGACTTTTTAGGGTTGCTTGGAAGATCATTAACAATCATTAATAAAATCAATTACTCCTTTAGAAAAGAACAACACAGCCTGGACAACACTGTGAGACCTCATCTCTACAAAAAAATCAAAAAATTAACCAGGCATGGTGGCGCGTGCCTGTGGTCCCAGCTATGGAGAGGCTGAGGTTGGAGAATCGCTTGAGCTGGAGAGGTCAAGGCTGCAGTGAGCTGACATCCCACCACTGTACTCCAGCCCGGGCAACAGAATGAGACCTTGTCTCAAAAACAAACAAAACAACAACAAAAACCTGGGGCTCTTTACCCCAGCACATCACATAGAGCTGCCCATGTAAAAATCAAACAAAATGCAAATCATTCCCACAATTAGGAAGGTTGGACCCTGTGATTTTGGGCTTGGGGGGGTTCAGATGTGAAATCACTATGTGTTTTTCTGTCCATAGCCTTTCCTACCCACAATTTATCTCACATAGGCTTCTCACTGAAACTTAGTGTTGGCAGCAGTGGCCAATGACTGCCCTTGCCTTCAACCTTCTCCACACAAACTACATTTTTGGTACTCCACATGGCCCATATTTTAAGCTAGACGCTTCCAAAACTATGCCTCAACTTCAGAAAATTTTTTTTTCTAACCATTATAATGTAATACAATTAAAGACAGACAAGAAATTTAACTTTATACAAATGTAAAAATCACCAAAATGGTAACACAGTTACTGTAACACAGCTACTTACTAGAAACAAGCACAATACCATGAGCCTCTGTCATCTACCTTTCACCGAATTTCCTTTAAATAAAATCCTTTTTTTTTTTTTGAGATGGAGTTTCACTCTTGTTGCCCAGGCTGGAGTGCAGTGGTGCAATCCCGGCTCCCTGCAACCTCCGCCTCCCAGGTTCAAGCGATTCTCCTGCCTCAGCTTCCTGAGTAGCTGGGATTACAGGGGCCCGCCACTACGCCCAGCTAATTTTTTGTATTTTTAGTAGAGAGGCGGTTTCGCCATGTTGGACAGGCTTGTCTCGAACTCCTGACCTCTCAGGTGATCTGCCTGCCTCGGCCTCCCAAAGTGCTGGGATTACAGGCATGAGCCACCACATCCAGTCAATACTCTTTCTTAATTCACAATTTCTACTCTTGTAGCGAATATTATAGTTGGACATTTTAAAGTATGTTTAATACCAATAATCTAGTATATTAGTATAAAACCAGAGTACTCATGATTTAGCTCTAGGACATAATCTATCTGCAACCAAATGAGTATACATTTTATTTGCTGTACCTTCCTGGTTATTCATCAGTTTTTTCTCTCCACTCTTCCCTGCCTCACTGTAACTAGCAAAACACACTAGTACCACATCATTCCAACTGTTTAGAAAGTTAGGAGCCACGCAACCTCAATGCTAAACTCTACAAAGCCAAACTATACATATTGAAAGGTGAGGGGTAGGGGTGGGGGGCAGAGAGAAAGAAAAAACTACCTAAAGCCCATGTACTTTATTCCATAGATTTAGAACTTAACTTATTTCATTTCACGTGCAAGCGTGTTTGTTAAGTATAATCATTTAGTTTTCCTACACAAAACGTACTAGAAACAACTAATTAGAAGGTGACATGTTCAAGATTTACAAGAAAGCAAAGAAACCTAACCAAAAAGTTGGAAATACTGCTACAACTAGATCCAAGAATAAAATGCACAATCATCTAGAATAAATTTAGAAAAATAATAAACTACCAGGCCATTTCAATCATTTCTGGAAAAAGTAAAAACAGAAACTACAATAGAACCCAGAATAACAACTCTTCTCCCAATTAAACTTTAATCATTTAAGATTAAATTCAGTCCATTTTAAGGAGATAAATGTGTCTACAGTAAATTTTCTATATTTTAGAAAAACTTCCACCAGATACACCCAAAACTGGCCTGTAACCGCAGCACTTTGGGAGGCCAGGGTTGGAGAATTGCTTAAAGCCAAGAGTTCAAGACCAGCTTGGGCAACCTAGTGAGACCTCATCTCTAACCAAGACCAACAACAACAACAACAAAAAGAAACACACAAAAAATGTACAAGTGTATTCCCGGCCAGGCGCAGTGGCTCATGTCTGTAATCCCAGCACTTTGGGAGGCCAAGGCGGGCAGATCACCTGAGGTCAGGAGTTTGAGACCAGCCTGGCCAATATGGTGAAACCTGGTCTCTAGTAAAAATACAAAAATTAGCCGGGCCTGGTGGCGCATGCCTGTAGTCCTAGCTACTCTGGAGGCTGAGGCAGAAGAATCACTTGAACCCGGGAGGTGGAGGTTGCAGTGAGCCAAGATAGGGCCACTGCACTCCAGCCTGGACGACAGAGCGATATTCTGTCTCAAAAAAAAAAGTGTATTCCCAGAGTTTGTTATATGGACATCATCTCATATCTGAACCTGTGATCTCCCAACAATGTTAGGAAAATGTAGCTAATTGCTGAAGTTATTGCTCCTCCATTTCATTGTCTTAATTTCAAAAGCAGAGTTTATGTTTGTATCCTATTCTTAAATTGTTTTTTATTAATATGACCCTCAACTAATTTTTTCTGTGGTTCTCATCCCAGTAGAAAAAGAAACGTTTTTTTTGTTTTTTTTTTGTTTTGTTTTGTTTTGTTTTTTTGAGACGGAGTCTCGCTCTGTAGCCCAGGCTGGAGTGCAGTGGCCGGATCTCAGCTCACTGCAAGCTCCGCCTCCCGGGTTCACGCCATTCTCCGGCCTCAGCCTCCCGAGTAGCTGGGACTACAGGCGCCCGCCACCTCGCCCGGCTAGTTTTTGTATTTCTTAGTAGAGACGGGGTTTCACCGTGTTAGCCAGGATGGTCTCGATCTCCTGACCTCGTGATCCGCCCATCTCGGCCTCCCAAAGTGCTGGGATTACAGGCTTGAGCCACCGCGCCCGGCCTAGAAACGGTTTCTTATTTACTCATTTAGATAAAGACATGTGGAGAGACTAACAATCATTCTATCTTAAAGACCTTCAAATTGTTATTATAAAAATAGGGTTTTTTTAAAAAAAAATCTAATAACCTAATGCTGAATAAAAAGTATTGTGTATGCCATGTTCTTTTTAAACCAATTTTTAAGACTACAGAAAAAACATTGCAAAAAAACATTAAAAGTTGAGTAAGAGGTCACAGTCAAACATTTTTTAAAAGTTGGAGTTATCTATACAAGATAAAGCTGAGGCAGAGATGTGAACAACCTACCCACAGCACCCAGGCAGGTAACAAAAATGAGTGAAAAAGGCCAGATGTATCATCAGGAATGATGGGAACTGCAGTAACGGGTACGCACATGCCCAGTTTAAAAAGGGTGGCTACTGCCCTACTGCTCAGCTCTGGACAATAGGAATATAGCCCCCTAGTACCTGGATTTCCAAGTCTTCCCCTAAAATCCAGAAATCCATGAATTTCAATGAGAAATATCCCAATTTTTCCTAATTTCATTGAGAAATATCCCAATGTTAATCATTAGTTCAAACTTAAAGACAATGCAAATAAAATATACCTCTAAGGTAGTTTAGTCCAGTGGCCACCTTTGAGCTAATGTATGAAAGCCACTTTCAAAAACGCATGAGGGGGCAATGGATAAAAAAGCTTATTAGGGTTTAAGGTCAAACCAGCTTGAGTTTGAATGTCTAAATAAGTGGTGGATGATGCTAGAAGAATTGTATTTTCAAGTCTGTTTCTTCAACTGCATATCACCCCTCTCTCATAACTGTTGAAAAGTGAAACTCTTAACACAGTATTCAGATACACAAAAGGCATCATAGAAATGTTCCATTCACCCTACTCCACAAAATTCTTAAGGTCCTTAGAAAAATTTTAAAGAGATCAGATAATACACATCCTTGAAGGTCTTAAACAAGTTATTAAAAGCACATCAGAGAAGTGCCTGCCATGCCTGCTGGGAGAGGCTGTATACATACACACAGAAAATACTGTTAATGTAGGCAATGGTATCCTCCTGCAACTACAACATAGGATGGGACTGTGCCGGAAACGGGCACCATTAGGAAAGCTTATGTTTTATAATTCTAAACACTTTAATTCTTCCTTGCAGCTTCCCATCCTAGTAATATGCAAATTACTAGTAATACGTAATATGTAAATGTTTCTTGTTAAGAAAAATGTCTTAACAAGAGAAGGAATTGCCCAGTCGGGGTGGCTCATGCCTGCAATCCCAGCACTTTGGGAGGCCAAGGTAGGTGAGTCGCTAGGCTCCAGGAGTTTGAGAACAGCCTGGGCAACATATTAAGACCCTGTCACTACTTTTTAAAATAAATAAATAAAACAAATTTTAAAAAAGATGATGGAGTTAACTGGACTCAAACTGAAGTTTTAAAAAAGATGAAGAGTCAGAGATCCTTAAGGATAAAGACAAAATTAGTCTGTCTCTTTCGTTAAACTCTTATTTGCTGGTAGATTCCGAGTCAGAGTAAGAGAAGGTTTAACTGCTTCAGCTCTACTACCTTTAAAGCTCTGGTCGAGTTTCCAGAAAACTTATTTCTATTGAGCATACTGTACAAAGCTAAGCACTTACACCAGATTTTTAAATATAAGAGACATATCGTACTCTGAAGTTCATTTCGTGTATGATTTCATCAAACCAAAACATTATGGGATTTATTGCTACAGTTGAAATACCTTTTGTGCTCTCAAACACACCAATTAAATTTAAAAAATAAAATAAAAAAACATGGTATGCTCCTACAACTACAACATAGGATGGGGCTGTGCTGGAAATGGACACCATTAGGAAAGTTTATGTTTTATGATTCTAACTACTTTAATTCTTCCTTCTAGCTTCCCATCCTAGCAATATATAAAGCAAGAAAATTTTCACACACAACAGCGACTGACAAATTGGGGAGGTGGAAGCAACAAAAAGGGTTTATTAACTACCTGAAAATGATTTCTACTTTAAGTTAAATCACCACCACAACTTCTAATCTACACAAATTTCTCCTTTCTCTCATATGCTAAAACAAAGACACATTCAATTTGAATGTGCTGAAGTCTACAAATCATCATACAAAGATCTTACAAGTGACCACAAACAGTTCAGATTAGTAAATACAAATACCTCATAGTTACAATAAAATTACAAGTATCTTCAAGTACCCAAAAGCTAAAATCTTGATACTAATTTTAAAATAAAACTAATAAAACTTGTCTTCTGTTTTTTGAAAAAGTTCTGCTTAACAGAAATACCAAAAATTAGGCTTTTAATCAATGCTTAATGCAATAAAGGACTCCGGAAATCTGAGTTTAGAAAATTTTTGTATACGGGTTTTAACCCACAAACATTATGTTATTCAATTGTTTTTTCTTCAAACATAAGACTACATCAGTTTCTTACTGTGTTCATTATTTTTAAAAGAACATTTGCTATACTGCTATTCAGTAAAGTGCCTCATGTGTTTGTCTTACTTTTTATTACCTTACAGAGAAGTGTCTTAACTCCTGAATTTAATCACAAAAAGTGAAAACAGATAGGAAAATGATTTGTTGAAAGCCACGTTTAGAACAGAAATAACAAATGTCAGATGAAAAGGCTCTAACGGGGTCTCCCGCACATAATCCTTTTTAAAACTAAACATCTATTATCAGTTCTGAATCTAAAATGTGTACCTTGCTTGATGACTTGGATTGAAAAAAATAAAACAAAATGTATAACAAAAAAACCGAACACTACAAACTATAACAGAAGTCTGCCTACGCAGTACCACCCTCGGACTCGGTAGAATACAGGACAGAAACACACTTGGCCCTGCAGTCATAAGTCAAAGTGGCAAAGAAAAAAACAGAAACAATACATGAAATAGATATTTTCTAAGTTATCAAAGGCTACAGACACTCATCCAAAGCATTCCTCAAAATTTTTCAATTCGTTGCTTTTAGGCACACTTTGAGGTTTTCAAGTTTGCTTTGGGGCAAGTCAAAAAGCTTACCTAAAATAAAGCACTTTACACAAGAATAAAATGATGCAGCTGGTCGTAGGATACACCGGAAATAAAAATCGTCGTCTTCAAAATCCGAAACAAGAAATGACATGCTTTTAGCAAATTTAACTTTCATTTGTAGGGGGGAGGGGGCACCGTTCTGACAATCCACTAACTACACTGCACATCTACTCGACCTGAGAGTTTAACGAAACTTCAAGTTGGGTCACCCAGGGACCGAACTTCTACTCTAGGAGACCCAATCCAGCCTACAAATCAAAGAACATCCCCAAATGGTTTACCCTTCTCCCGACCAAACCCCTTCCCCTGGGCGACAGAATGTTTTCACTGAACACCAACACACCCTCCTGTGATCTCTCTCCAAACACAGGACACAGGAAGAACCGAGGCCACTAGTCTCAGACACGCGGGTGATGACTGCTGCCACTCCACGGGCGGCCCCTCTGCAGAATGGGGTCGGTCAGGATCCGCGCGCCCGGTAAAGAACAATACACGAGCCCAGCCGCAAACAACACAACTTCCCACGAGTCTGCGCGGCGGGTCTCGGCGGCGGAGAGGACTTCGGTATCCGCTACCGGGCAGGGGCTGGGGGAGGAATGGTGAGCAGGATGAGCGCTGAACGAGGACGGCCAGACCGCCAGCCCCGCTGCGGCTGCCTGCACGGGCACCCGCCGAGCAGACTGGAGGGATGCAGCCACCAGCCTGGGTTCCACCGCTCTCGCCAGGCGACGCGAATGCCCCGACTTCGCTTCTCTGGAAGGCGACCCCCGCCTCCCGGGCCGCCAGGGCGGTGGGGGGCGGGGAAGGCCTCGCCAGCGGCTTGGGAGCCTCCTCGGCCCGCCACCGAAGGGAAAGCGGTCGGGGCGCGGGGGGACAATAGGGAGCGGGGAGCGCGGCCCGCCAGAGTGGCGCCGCTGGCCGGCTGGGCTGACTGACGCGCACGCCGCGAGGCGCGACTGGGCTCCTCTCGGCCCGGCCGCCGCTCCGCCGTGGTCGCGGCGCCCCCGGCGCTCGCAGTCGTGCCTCACCTCCCATCCCCGCCGCCCAGGAGAGGAGCAGAATTAACACTCTCAGCAACACCATCTTCCGCTGCCGCCGCCTCCTCACGGGTTAACAGCAGCACATCGATCCGGAGGGAGAAGCTGAAGGGGCTTGGTCCGGAGCCTCCACGGGAAGCCGGGACCTCCCCTGGCAGGAGAAACGGCGAAGCACCTCCCTCTCGCTCCACTTCAGGGGCCGGCAACGCTCTTAGCTCCTCCAAAACAGGGACCTCCCTCCCCCTCGTTCGTTTCCTTCCTCCCTTCCCCGCTTTCCTTCCCTTGCTCGTTCCCTCTTCTCTCCCCCTCCTCCCTGTAAACTCGGACCTCCGCCCCCTTCCTCGCCACGTGACGCGCGGGCACCCAACGGGCACGCGGAGCCGCGCCCCTACCTCCCGCCCCTACCCGTCCCCCTGGCGCTTCAGGGGCGCGCGCATGCGCGCGGGGGACGGTTCCCGTGCCGCTAGGCCCGCCGCCGCTTCCTGTCCGCCGTCGGAGAGCTGGGATTGGGCTTCGGAGGCGGGGTTTGTCCTGGTCCCGCCCCGAGGCGGGTGCGCTCCTACGTGAAGATAGTGCTCCGCTACGTGTTAGAGCTGCTGAGGACCTTCCCTTGGGCTAAAATGGACCATGGAAGATGTAAGCGGGGCTGCTTTCCACTTCTTAACGTCACAAGTAACAGAGGTTTTTGTTTCTTCTTTCTCTGCCTCTCCGGTGCACCACAGCTACCAAGTAAACAAAAACTCCCAGCAAGCAGTAATTATAGCGGCAGCTGCCCTAGTGATCGGAACATGCAAAGACCTTCAAGCAGCAGGAAGAAAAGACACCATGTCCGAGATGTAGTTTTCCGAGCTCTTTACAAATTTATTTCACAGACTAAGGCTTTAGGCTTTGCAAAAACATGCAGCCTGAACCAGACGGTCTTGAATCTCCAGTCCAGAAAATGTCCTCTTTCCTCTCTCTCTCTCTGTCACATCTCTGAAGCGAATCCTCGCACATCTTCTCCCCAACTTCTTAAAGCTTGTATTTGTTTTCTTGTAACTCATTTTGATTCTTTAAACTTGCATGTCATGAACTAGAACTTTTTATGGCCGTTTAATTAGATATTCTTCATCTATTTGGTATCGTGCTTGAGTAGGCTGAATTAGGGAGTGTGTGTGTGTATGTGTGTAAATTGTTTTGTTTTGCTTTCTAAAGACAAAGTCTCTGCTGTCTCGCCCAGGCTTAAGTGCAGTGGTGTGATCATAGCTCATTGTAACCTCCAACTCAAGCGATCCTCCCGCCTTGGCCTCCCATAAGTGCTGGGATTACAGGCGTGAGCCACTGCGCTTGGCCTTAATATTGATACCATAATAAACTGGAATTCCTATACTGTTGCCTGGGTATTTTATACCATTTGTTACCATTAACATAAATCAATTTTTTTTTTTTTTTTTTTTTTTTTTTTGAGCTGGAGTTTCACTCTTGTTACCCAGGCTGGAGTGTAATGGCGTGATCTTGACTCACCGCAACCTCCACCTCCCAGGTTCAAGTAATTCTCCTGCCTCAGCCTCCCAAGTTGCTGGGGTTACAGGCATGCGCCACCACGCCCAGTTAATTTTTTGTATTTTTAATAGAGACGGGGTCTCACCATGTTGGTTAGACTGGTCTCGAACTCCCGACCTCAGGTGATCCTCCCGCCGGCCTCCCAAAGTGCTGGGATTACAGGCGGGAGCCACCGAGCCCGGCCATAAGAATATTCTTTAATTCTCAGTTTGAGAAATGAATGATTCTAGTTTTGCTGCAACATTAATAAGCTCAAAAACGGACGTTTCAAAACCATCATAATTGTATCCATTTATAATGAAATACATGGAATCATCAGAGGATGGCAGAATCTCACGAATGGTTTTTATTTTCCTGCGTTAAAATATTCAGTCTTAGGAAATAGTTACCTGCAGACATTACATCACATATCACCTGTGCTTTTTACTAATGTCTTGTGGTAGTGCTGTCAACAAATGGTATTTTTATTTTCTAGCTCTTAAACCACCTTGTAGCACGTTTTCTGTTGCACAATATTTTTATAATGAATTCCAGTGATTAGAGGCAAATGGCACTTTCCCTTAAAATTCAACTGGAAAAAAACTCCAAAACCGTATTTTGCATTACCAAGGTGATTACTGAAAATTGCATTTATAAAGACTGTATTTTTTTTTTTTTAATTTTTTAAATTTATTTTGGCCAGGCACGGTGGCTCACATCTGTAATCCCAGCACTTTGGGAGGCCAAGGTCAGCAGATCACTTGAGGTCAGGAGTTTGAGACCAGCCTGGCCAACATGGTGAAACCCCATCTCTACTAAAAATACAAAAATTAGCCGGGCGTGGTGGCAGGCACCCGTAGTCCCAGCTACTCGAGAGGCTGAGGCAGGAGAATGGCATGAACCTGGGATGCGGAGCTTGCAGTGAGCTGAGCTCGCACCACTGCACTCCAGCCTGGGTGACACAGCGAGACTCCGTCTCAAAACAAACAAACAAAAAAAGCCGGGCATGGTGGCATGTGCCTGTAATCCCAGCTACTCTGGAGGCTGAGGCAAGTAATCCCAGCTACTCGGGAGGCTAAGGCAGGAGAATCGCTTGAACATGGGAGGCGGAAGTTGCAGTGAGCGGAGATGGCGCCACTGCACTCCAGCCTGGGAGACAGCAAGACTGTCTCAAAAAAAATTGATTAATTAATTAATTAAAAATAAAAAAAAAATAGCCAGTGCAGTGGTATGCACTTGTACTCCCAGGTACTCAGGACGCCAAAATGGGAGGACTGTTTGAACCCTGGAGGTTCAGGTTGCATTGAGCTGCGATCACACCACTGTACTCCAGCCTGCCTAACACAGACAGACCTTGTCTCAAAAAAAAAGAAAAACTGTATTTTTTTTATTTGTAAAGCACGAATGGCATTACATACCAGCATCATAATGAATGGTATTCCAGTGTTACAAGTTTGGGCTACCATTTTAACTTAATTCATTATTGATATTTTGCAAATGTTTAGAAAACTGATGAAATGTTAAAGTATAAGATCTGCATCTGCACTATCACAGACTGCCTGGGTTTGACTCCTAGCTCTCTGCCATCTATAAACCATGTGACTTTGGCCAAGTTTTTTTGCCTTCTAACTTCAATATTTATTTTCTTTTTCTTTTTTTTTTTTAGACAGGAACTCACTCTGTCACCCAGGCTGGGATGCAGTGGTGCAACCACAGGTCACTGTAGCCTCAGCCTCCAGGGCTGAGGTGATCCTTCCCCTCAGCCTCCCAAGTAGCTGGGACTGCAGGTCGGGGGGGGCCCCATGCCAGGCTAATTTGTTGTATTTTTGTAGAGATGGAGTTTCACGATGTTGCTCAGGCTGGTTTCAAACTCCTGGGCTCAAGTGATCTGCCCACCTTGGCTCCCTCAAAGGGCAGGGATTACAGGTGTGAGCCACTCCACCTGGCCTCAATATCTCTTTTGTCAAATGACAATGAAAAAATATTTGCCTCAGCAGATTGTTTTGATGATTACATCTAAATTCGTTAATATCTGTAAAGCAATTGTAACAATATACCTGGCATATAATACTTGCTATACGACTATTAAGTAAAAAAATATAAATATATGGTCACTGCATGAACACTCAAACATCCACTTGAAAGCAGTAATTATTTTAATAGCATTAGTTCCTCAGGAATAATACAGTTTTGATATTACCAGTATAATAAAAGTTATCCTCAAGTTTTAGTAATGGGAAATTCAGCTTGTAAGCAAATGCTCATATATTATACAGTGTAATAGACAAGTAACACTAGAGGAGAATGTTTGTTGCACAGACTGAAGGCCAATGCTGGTAAACATTTCAACAATTACATTGTGAATTTCCAACTTCTACTAAACTGCCTGCTGGATGTCCCACTGTCATGCTAAACTCAATATATTTAACTTCTTATCTCTGATACTGGCACTACCACTATCCCAGAAACCTGGAATCATTTTAGCCTGTGCACAGCGGCTCACGCTTGAAATCCTAGCACTTTGGAAGGCCAAGGCTGGAGGATCAATTGAGCCCAGGAATTTGAGACTAACCTTAACAACATAGTGAGGTCCCGTCTCTATTTAAAAAAAAAAAAAAAAAGTGGGGGGGGTGTCATTTTAGGTTATTCCTTTGTCACCGAGTCATATTGATTCTTCCCTAAAAATGTCTTTGTGCCTTTAATGCTCCCCTTCTCATTGCTGTTGCTCTGATTGGCTAGCACTCTGAGGGTATTCCAGTGTTACAAGTTTGAACCACTGCTTTACTTTAATTATAATATTTTATCTTGCTTAGATTACTGCAGAACTCCTAACTTATATCCCTTACTCCAGTCTCTCTTCTTTTTGGTCTTGCTTTCAAACTTCTTGTTAATCCACTGCAATTTGTTCCCACCTAGCTTTGTAAGAAGCTACTCTTGCTAGGGCCATCAAAGACATCAAAGATCTGTTAGTGATCAATTCCACTAGACCACTCCTTACCTTACTGGACCTTTCAGAAAACACTCTCTCCTCAGAACTCCCTCTTCTAATAGTTTATAAACCTTCATTTACTCTTGACTTTCTTCTTTACTTTTAGTCGTAGTTTCATCTACATCTTTTTCCTGTGACTTTTTCTTCTCTTTACCACATAAGTATTAGTGATCCTCAAGATTTTACCCTTAGCTTTCTTCTCATTTTCACTTGCATGATATTTTACTACCCCCAAATGTATACAGCTCACTAGGCTATAAACTCCATGAAAACAAAGCCTGGGTCTGTCTTGACAATGCCTAGCACATTGTCAGCAAGTTTCCTGGAACAGTATTCCAATAATTTTTTCTTGGGACGTTTCTTATGCCCCCAAACCCAAGACCCATATACTAGTTGCACAACTTCCTAGCCACCTAACCTTAGGTAAGTTAAGGCACCCATGCCACAGTTTCCTAATCTTTGCAATGGGGAAAATAGTGGTATCTACCTCAGAGTGTTGCTATGAGGGTCAAATAAATTAACAGATGTAAAGTACCAAGAACAGTGCATAGCACACAATTACTATTATAAAAATATTTTAGGGCCGGGCGCGGTGGCTCAAGCCTGTAATCCCAGCACTTTGGGAGGCCGAGACGGGTGGATCACAAGGTCAGGAGATCGAGACCATCCTGGCTAACACGGTGAAACCCCGTCTCTACTAAGAAATACAAAAAACTAGCCGGGCGAGGTGGTGGGCGCCTGTAGTCCCAGCTACTCGGGAGGCTGAGGCCGGAGAATGGTGTGAACCCGGGAGGCGGAGCTTGCAGTGAGCTGAGATCCGGCCACTGCAACCAGGCTGGGCTACGTAAGAAGAACCCCTTCAAAAAAAAAAAAAAGGAAAAAAAAATATTTTAGATGTTGTTATTATTACATATCCAACTCTTGCTAGTCATCTCCTACCTGAAATTACACAGCCATACCCGTAACATGTCCCAAACTGGAAAAGCCCCTACATCAACCTACCCGAACCTCTCTTCCTCCTAAATTCCCTATTTTGGTTAATGGCAACACCATTCACTCAATTACCTAAACTCCCATCCCAGTAGATAGATCATCAAGTCATCTTTATTCTCCAGCATATGAAGTCCCTCTACCTACCTTTACTGCCACAGCCCAAGCCTTCGTCTTCCTCTCTCACATACCTACTGCCTGATCTCCTGCCCACCCCTTCCCCACCTGCCAGTCTTTTGAAAATATAGATCCTTTTATCTGCAAGATAAAATACAAGACCTTCAGCCAGGCGCAGTGGCTTACACCTGTAATCCCAGCACTTTGGGAGGCTGAGACAGGTGGATCACCCGAGGTCAGGAATTCGAGACCATCCTGACCAACATGAAGAAACCCCATCTCTGCTAAAAATACAAAATTAGCCGGGCATGGTGGTGCATGCCTGTAATCCCAGCTACTCGGGAGGCTGAGGCAGGATAATCGCTTGAACCCAGGAGGCAGAGGTTGCGGTGAGCCAAGATCGCACCATTGCACTCCAGCCTGGGCAACGAGAGTGAAACTCCATCTCAAAAAAACACAAAGAAACAAAAAAAACCAAGATCTTCATGATCTAGTCATTGTTTTCCTTGCCAGCTTCGTCTTTCATCACTCCTTTTTTTTTTTGACAAATAGCAGTCTGATCACACATAGTCCAAGAATACTCAAAAAATAAATGAAATAGAATCAGATGTTTAAGATTGGTCTTCAAATATTATAGCTAATGATGTCATGTTTGCCTTTGTGTTCTTGGATATGAAATCACATCCACACCTCAGTGGCCACCAAACCATTCAGCATAGCTTCCTTAACTGTGAGCTGTTTCAAGCTATCAGTTTAAGTGTTACTGAGTGATTTTTTTTGTTGTTGTTTTGAGACAGAGTCTTGCTCTGCCGCCTAGGCTGGAATGCTGTGGCGTGATCTCTGCCCACTGCAATCTCCGCCTCCCAACTTCAAGTGAGTCTCCTGCCTCAGGCTCCCAAGTAGCTGGGATTGCAGGCACACGCCAGCATGCCTGGCTAATTTTTCTATTTTTTTTGTTTTAAGTAGAGATGGCGTTTCACCATGTTGCCCAGGCTGGTCTCGAACTCCTGACCTCAAGTGATCTGACCCCCTTCGGCCTCCCAAGGTGCTGAGATTATAGGCGTGAGCCACCATGCCCAGCTATTATTTTTAAGCTCTGAATAACTAGGAATCTAAGCAGGAGTTGGAGGAACCAGCTCAACCTTGGCACAGTGCCAAAATATAGCCAACCAGGTCTTCAAGTAAGTCATGGCAGTGTTCATCGGTGGTGTTGGGGCCTTCTCAGTAAGGTTTTAGACAAACTGGGCCATGTTTCTAGGATGAAAAGTCTGCTGTCCCCAATGGCCAGCTCTTTCTTACTTTATCTTCTAAAAGTAGCAGTTACAAAAATTAGAATAACAGTAATAGCAGGTCAGGAGTTCGAGGAATGGTAAGGTAATGGAAACGTAAATAACTTGCCCAAAGTCAGAAAGCTGGTGCATGGCAGAACCAATGCCTAAAGTTAGATCTGCCTCAAGAGCGTGTGCTTTAATCACAATATGCTGCTGTTCAACTGCAGTTGGTTTCCCAAACACACATCACTTCCCTCTTTGACATCTCTGCACTTGTTATTCCCTCCAGGAGAAATGCTTCTCCCATTTATCCTATAAATTCTATGAAATTAGGCTCAGAGAATCCTTTCAATAATTCATTTTAAGACACTTTTTTGGTTAGGATTTTACTTGCTGTATAAAAGAAAAATCAGAGGAGAAAAGGACTTTAAAAAACTACTTCTGGGCCTGGGCACAGGGGCTCATGCCTGTAATCTCAGCACTTTGGGAGGCCAAAACAGGAGGATTTCTTGAGTCCAGGAGTTCAACACCAGCCTGGGCAATATAACAATACCCTGTCTTCTTTTTTTTTTTTTTTTTCTTTTTTTTTTAAGAGATGGAGTCTCGCTCTGTGGCCCAGGCTGGAGTGCAGTGGCACGATCTCGGCTCATTGCAACCTCTGCCTCCCAGGTTCTAGAAATTCTCCTGCCTCAACCTCCCACATAGCTAGAATTACAGGCACACGCTGCCACTCCTAGCTAATTTTTTGTATTCTAGTGGAGAAGGGGTTTCACCGTGTTGCCCAGGCTTGTCTCGAACTCCTGAGCTCAAGCAATCCACCCGCCTCGGCCTCCCAAGGTGCTAGGATTACAGGCATGAGCCACCGTGCCTGGCCTTTTTTGTTTGTTTGTTTGTTTGAGACAGAGTCTCACTTAGTCACCCAGGCTGGAGTGCAGTGGTGAAATCTCGGCTCAAGGCAACCTCTGTGTCTTGGGTTCAAGCAATTCTCATGCCTCAGCTATCCAAGGAGCTGGGATTACAAGCATGCACTACCATTCCTGGCTAACTTTTGTATTTTTAGTAGAGACAGTGTTTCACCATGTTGGCCAGGCTGGTCTTGAACTCCTGACCTCAAGTAATTTGCCCACCTCGACCTCCCAAAGTGCTGGGATTACAAGCATGAAACACCATGCTTGACCAACGAGATCCTGTCTCTTTAAAAAATAAAACAATTAGCCGAGCATGGTGGCACACGCCTGTAGTCTCAGCTACTTGGGAGGCTGAGGTGGGAGGATCACTAGAGTGTAGGAGGTTGAGACTGCAGTGAGCTGTGATCCCACCACTTTACTCCAGTCTGGGCAATAGAGTGAGACCCTGTCTCAAAAAAAAAAAAAATCCACGTCTGGGGAAAGGAGAACGGTGAAATATGGTGTTTGTAACTTACAGCAATTAGAAGGC
This sequence comes from Papio anubis, assembly GCF_008728515.1. Taxonomy (NCBI): domain Eukaryota; kingdom Metazoa; phylum Chordata; class Mammalia; order Primates; family Cercopithecidae; genus Papio; species Papio anubis. Next base: position 75,306 of record NW_022161170.1, on the reverse strand, counting down.
ATTCCTTTAAAATGTAAAGGAATAGACATTGTTAAATATATGGCTTAGGCTTCTTCCTTTCTGTAAAATTTTAAACTTCCCCTCTAGACAAAACTTAATGCTACCATTTATATAATTCTAATGTAGCTTTATCAAACTGTATTGTATTTTTTTAAATATCATCCCCATTCTATTTTTTTTTTTTTTTTAAGACAGGGTCTTGCTCTGTCACCCAGGCTGGAGTATAGTGGGACTCACCACAGCCTTAAATTCCTGGGCTTAAGTTATCCTCCTGCCTCATCCTCTTAAGTAGCTGGGAATATAGGTATTAGGGATGCACTGCCATGCTCGGCTATTTTTTTTTTTTTTTTTTTTTTTTAGAGACAGGATCTCTGTATGTTGTCTAGGCTGGTCTTGAACTCCTGGGCTCAAGTGATCCTCCCTCCTCAACCTCCCAAAGTGCTGGAAGTATAGGCATGAGCCACTGTGTCTGGTCAAAATTTTTTTTCTCAATTATTCATCAATATTAAATAATTGTAAGGTTTCATGGTTAAACCAAGATTCTAGATTTTCCGTGGAAACTGAAAGGTCAAGCCAACCTAGATCCTTGCACAGAATCAATTGGCAGAAACTGAGTAGAGGCTGCCCTCTTTGGTCTGGGTTTGTCTAATCTAACCCCATCCCAGTTATCCCTGTCAGTATTTGAGTTTATGACCCATTTTAAAAACTAGACCAAGTTCACAATAGTCTTTGAAGTTTTTTCCTAGATCCCCCTTGCCATAGTAATCTCAATCACATTTTAGCCTGAAACACCTATTATTTATATCTCTCATCTGCAATTAATCATGTGTTACTTTCTGGAAATTCTATTATCCCAGTGTTAAAGAGAGCAGAGATAGAAAAGTTTGAGGCAAAGCAGAGGGCACCCCAAAAGCTTACAGGGTGGCGATGATAATAATCGTTCACTCATTTGACAAGTATTTATTTTGTTCCTACTATGGGGATTTCCAGATTACCAAAACAATATTCCTGACATGGTACCAGGCACCTTGATAAGAAATTTATATACATGATTCCATTTACTCTTTGTAACAATGCTTTGAAGTAGATATATTTCATTTAACAGATGAGGAAACAGGCAGACCAGGCTTCTAACCCAAGTTGTTTGACTCCAAATCTTGTAGTCTAGTCTTTTGAATTACTGGGTAAATCCATCCTTATTATCATTGCCATGGTACAGAATCTACCTGTTAGCTTTTAAGACCCAGAAGCTAGATTTTTCTCAGTGCAACCTGATTTGATCAAATGACAAGGAGATAAACTCTTGAGGGACTTAGGTCTTAAAATGTCACCTCATAATTTTATGAGTTAGCTATTCACGTTAGCAAGTCAATGCATTATGTCTTATCAATAGTTGAGAAGCTAAAGCATAATTCAAAGTGGCTTAGTAAGCAAGGCATCACTGAAGAAAAAATTAACTGAATGATTTTTCTGGCTAATTCATCCAACTATTCAACTTACTATGCCACAATCGAATCTATCGAGAGAATAGATTGGTACCAGACCATCCACATGTTCGGGGACCTCCACAATAGATGGTGATCAAAGCACACTTCAGCAAACCCTTATGCTGTGTGGGATATTCTCTGGACTCCATGCAGACCACTATCTCCCTTCCTGTTATTATATGATTTCTTTAGAAATAATATAATTGATTAGACCACTTTTTTTTTTTTGCATTTATTCAGACTTTGATTCTATTTCCAGCCTTACTCTCACTTCTTTTAAACACTGAACAAATCCTGTCTTCTAAGGTAACTGTTACAAATAGCTAAGCTGACCGGGTACAGTGGCTCACGCCTGTAATCCCAACACTTTCGGAGGCTGAGGCAGGTGGATCACCCGAGGTCGGGAGTTCCAGACCAGCCTGGCCAACATGGTGAAACCCTGTTTCTACTAAAAACACAGAATTAGGCCAGGCATGGTGGCTCATGCCTGTAATCCCAGCACTTTGGGAGACCGAGGTGGGCGGATCACGAGGTCAGGGGTTCTGAGACCAGTCTGGCCAATATGGTCAAACCTGGTCTCTACTAAAAGTATAAAAAATTAGGCCGGGCACGGTGTCTCACGCCTGTAATCCTAGCACTTTGGGAGGCCGAAATGCGCAGATTGCCGAACTCAGGAGTTCGAGACCAGCCTGGGCAACATGGTGCAACTCCGTTTCTACTAAACTCCAAAAAAAAAAATCAGCCTGGTGTGATGGTGGGCACCCGCAATCCCAGCTAAGCGGGAGGCTGAGGCAGAAGAATTGCTTGAACCCGGGAGGCGGAGGTTGTAGTGAGCCAAGACCGTGCCACTGAACTCCAGCTTAGACAAAAAAGTGAAACTCTGTCTCAGAAAAAAAAAAAAAAAAAAAAAATTAGCCAGGCATGCTGAGGCAGGAGAATTGCTTGAACCCAAGAGGTGGAGGTTTCAGTGAGCTGAGATCATGCCATTGCACTCCAGCCTAGGTGATAAGAACGAAACTCCATCTAAAACAAACAAACAAACAAACAAAAATAGCTAAGCTGATTTATTCTGTTGATTTGGTTATTTAATTATCTTTCTGAGAAGCACTTCATACTACCCCTTAAGCACTGCCTATAGGGGTCACATTTTTATTTTACTTATAGACACTTACGTTTTGTCTTCCTAACCAACTTGAGGGCAGTGGCAATAAGAATATATTTAAAAATATATTTATAATTTATAAACTCTTTATTATAAGTTCCATTTCATCTACAGTACCACATAGCAAAATCATCCAAGCTATTTTCCTCCTGGTTTTTTTGTTTCTTTCTTTCTTTGTTTTTTTTCATAGGAACCACTCAGACTGCATCCTTTCCCTCTTACTTTCCCAAAGGAAGAGAAAAACTATAATCAATGGCAAATGGCAGTTGCAGCGAAGCAACACCAGGACCTGGCTTCACGCTCGGGAGACAACACTGTGCCTCCTCCTCATGGTTTCTGATGTTCTACACATTCAGAGAAACTTCTCTAGTAACGAACTATAGAAATGATCCCTGAAAGTATAGTCTTCCTTTTTTTGTTTCTTTTACAAAATGTGAAAACTGAAGTAAATTTATGAATTTACTTTTACCCAAGCTTGTAAAATTAGTCAGTGGCAGGACCAGGTTCTTGTAGTCTCCATTCATCACACTTTCGGCTACATTGGGTTGCCTCCATGTGACCATGCTTCATATTCTCTTTTGTGCCCCAAAGCACCACATCATAGACAGTCAGTGAAAATTATGAGGTTCATTATTGTGATTATAAACCAAATGGGTCCAAATTCTTACTGTTTGCATATTAACAAAACTATACTTCTCAACGATGCAAGTAGTTTTTGCCTGATATCATTCTAGGTCAGTGTTCCTCAAAGTATAGCTCATGAAATAACTGCATTAGAGTTACTTAGGATGCTTATCAAAACCGCAGAGTCCCCAGCCTGGGCAACATAGAGAGAACTCATCTCCACAAATAATTTAAAAATTAGACAGGAATGGTGACGCACCCTTGTGGTCTCAGCTCCTCTGGAGGCTGAGGAGGGAGAATCACTTAAATCCAGGAGGTCAAGACTGCAGTGAGCCCTGATACCCCCACTGCACTCCAGCCTGGGTGACACAGTGAGACCCCATCTCAAAAAACAAACAAACAAACAAAAACCCCTGCAGATTACAGAGCTTTTCTCCAGTTCCGTTGAATAGAGTTCCTGGGGATAGAGCCTAGATACCCATTTTAATAGACTTCCCACATGGGAGTTAATTACACTAAAGTTTGGCAACCGCCGTTTTAAACAAACATAGTAAGGGATGTAGTGAAAATAAAAGACCAGGTACTGCTGGAAAGTCAGTGTCAACGCATAAAAACAGCAGAAGAGAGGACATATTTCCCCAATTCTAAGATACCCTCAATTGTAAGATACACCATTGATTTAATAGTAGCCTTTGAAGAAAACAGTGGTTTACTAGTTTTTATAAAATGGGTATGTTTAGGTTTTGTCTTAAGAAAGCAAAATTAGGCCAGGTGTGGTGTAATCCTAAAACTTTAAGAGGCTGAGTGGGGAGGATCGTTTGAGGTCAGGAGTTTGAGACCAGCCTGGGCAACATAGCAAGACCCCATTCTCTTTAGCCAAGTGAGGTGGTACATGCCTATAGTCCTAGCTACTCAGGAGACTGTGGTGAGAGGATTGCTTGAACCCAGGAGTTCAAGGCTGTAGTGATCTCTGATTGTGCCACTGCACTCCAGTCTGGGCGAAAGAATGAAACCTTTCAAATTCAAAATAGGACTTCTTGACTGTGAGAAAAATAAAACAGAACCACTTGACTGACTGAGAGAATGATACTAATATGAAAAAAAAAACATGAGACAGACAAGAACCAAAAACAATTTGACGTCAGAATGATAAATATAGTCTTAGACATTACTTTGAAAGTATATCTCTCTGTCTACACACACACACACACACACACACACACACCCACCCACACCCCTCTCAAGGAAAAGTGTATAGAAAAACACAGCCAAAAGAGCATTGCATAGTTCTGGAGGATTGCATAGTTCCAGAAGAGTAATGAAAAATAACAGTGAATATGGAGGGTGAATTTAGAAGCCTCTCGCTGTCTCTTGCTAAGGTTTATTTATTTGTCATGTAAGTCAGAAGGGGTTGCTTCCCCCAATGCTAGAGTAGTAATTCTCAAACTTTATCAAAGATCAGAATCACCCAGAGGTCTTGTTAAAACACACAGCTCTGGCCGGGCGTGGTGGCTCAACCTGTAATCCCAGCACTTTGGGAGGCCGAGATGGGTGGATCACGAGGTCAGGAGATCGAGACCATCCTGGCTAACACGGTGAAACCCCGACTCTACTAAAAAATACAAAAAACTAGCCGGGCGAGGTGGCGGGCGCCTGTAGTCCCAGCTACTCCGGAGGCTGAGGCAGGAGAATGGTGTGAACCCGGGAGGCGGAGCTTGTAGTGAGCTGAGATCCGGCCACGGCACTCCAACCTGGGCGACACAGCGAGACTCCGTCTCAAAAACAAAAAAAAAAAACACACAGCTCCTGATTCTGTAGATCTGGAGTAGGGCTTGAGAATTTTCATTTTTAAGTAGTTCCCAGGTGATACTGATACTACCAACCCAAAAACCATACTTTGAGAACTAGAGTTGACAGATGTCTGACAAACTGGTGGGCTGGCAGGGCAGAAGTATTTCTGAGAAAAGTTCTAAGGAAAGAATGAGGCAGGCATAATATACGTGATCCAATGACAAAATTTTAACCATTGGCCATAAGACTAGGGAAGCAGGGATTCTAAGTTGAAGATGTTATATATTTCTTACGTTCACTTCTGGTGCAACCTACCTGGAATCACATTTTGCCCTCACTTTGAAAAAGGACTACATAAAGGACTACATAAGTAAAACTGAGAGAACTGTTTCATTAATACTGTCACACATTAGGGCTATAATAAGAGGGAAGAGAAAATTATTTCCCTCCATTCACCATCAAGTATTTTTAACATTACCAGGACAGATGGGCATCTGGTAAAGCAGCATGGAGTAGAAGCAGCACCTGGTGGAATATCATAGGATTGGACTTATTTCTAAACAGGTGTGGGACTCCCCATGGGGGCTCTCAGAAATAATTGAGTCGGGGATGTTCTTTGCAGGAGGCTGGAGTTTCTGCAAGCAGTTGAAGGCCAGAGCCAGGGCAATTTGAGTTACATGGAAACCTTTGATTTTTAACTCAGAATTTTCTCACATATCTTGAATAGAAGGCTAAAAGAGGAGGAGTAAATGTATATATGCCCTGTACTTGTGCAATCTTCTGGTCTGAGCTAATTTTGACGCAGCTAACAATAAAGAACGATCAGTTTATTTTCCATAGCATCATCAACATAACAAAGCCAAGATGTTTGAACTATAGCTCTTGTAGGTTTATGCAGAATAAGATAAGGAAGAGATCATAGGCTGGAGAATAATTAGAATGCTGCTACACTCTAGTGGTAAGGAGATAAGGACTCAGGAGTGGCCCCAAAGGGAATGAAGGAAAGGGGTATATAATATCAGCAAGACTTATCGATGAGATAATAATCAGTAAACTAGCGTAAAAATCAAAGATGGCACCAAATTTTCTGTCATGATAGCCAAACATAATACAATTCAACTAAGAAAGACTGAATTTTAGGTCAGGCATGGTGGCTCACGCCTGTAATCCCAGCACTTTGGGAGGCCGAGGTGGGCAGATCACCTGAAGTCGGGAGTTGGAGACCAGCCTGACCAACATGGAGAAACCCCATCTCTACTGAAAATATAAATGGCCACGCCTGTAATCCCAGCTACTTGGGAGGCTGACAGGAGAATTGCTTGAACCTGGGAGGCCAAGGTTGCAGTGAGCCGAGATCATGCCATTGCACTCCAGCCTGGGTAACAAGAGCGAAGCTCTGTCTCAAAAAAAAAAAAAAAAAAAAAAAAAAGAAAAACTGAATTTTAAAAGAATCATTTTGATGTATTTTTTGGATTTCTTAAGCCTGAGGTAGTAATCAGCCTGTTATTTTAATTAGACAAGCACTGTATAGCTTAAATCTTCCTTATTTCACACTAAAATATTTTTCTTCATCTGAACTTTTATAACGTTTACTGTTTGTGCTAGTCATTTAGGGTTAATTATAAAGTGAGTATTCTCAATGATCATTTCATGTGAACATACTTCTTAATTCCCCAAACAACTTTGTACTCCCAAAAAATAAGTCAAATGTTTTACACTTATATCCCCCATATCTCACTCTCTAGCACAATCACTAACTATATGTTCACTAAGTATACTTTTCTGAAGTGTATGGTTCAGATATGTTTTGAAAAATATAAAGGATATATTAAAAATTATAATCAATATTCTAAAAGATGATAAAAGGTCAGGATGCCATTAAACAAAAACTAGAATGATTTATTGTAAATTAAACATGCAAAGTAGAATAAAAAGATGAAGAGTGTAAAATCAGAGAAAAGATAAGAATTATAAAATAAAACCAGATAATTTCACAGAACTGAAGGACGTAAGTTTCTACACTGAATGTGATCACACAAGTAGCCAGCCCAAGAAACAGAGCAAGACCACACAAAGATATATCAAATACTGAAATGTCAGAACATCAAGAATAAGAGAAGATCAATAAACTTCAGAGAGAAGTAAGAGGTTATAGACAAAGGTTGTGGAGTCACAATAATATCAGACTTCTCTATAATTACCTGGAAGCTAGAATACAATTGAAAAATTACTTTAAAATGAAGAAAAAGTATTTCCAATCTTCAATTTTATACCCAGCCAAACTATAAAATGTAAAAACCTACAAGGTCTACAAAAATTTACTTCCCTTGCACTCTTCCTCAGGAAGCTAATTAAGAATACATTTGGGCTGGGCGTGGTGGCTAACTCCTGTAATCCCAGCACTTTGGGAGGCCAAGGCGGGTGGATCACAAGGTCAGGAGTCCAAGACCAGCCTGGCCAAGATGATGAAACCCCACCTCTACTAAAAATACAAAAATGTGCTGGGTATGGTGGCAGGTGCTTATAATCCCAGCTACTTGGTAGACTGAGGCAGAAAATTGCTTGAACCCAGGAGACAGAGGTTGCAGTGAGCCGAGATCATACCACTGCACTCTAGCCTGGGCCACAGAGCTAGACTCCATCTCAACAACAACAACAACAAAAGCCTGGGTGTGGTGGCTCACACCTGTAGTCCCAGCACTTTGGGAGGCTGAGGCGAACAGATCACAAGGTCAAGAGATCAAGTGCATCCCAGCCAACATGGTGAAACCCTGTCTCTACTAAAAGTATAAAAATTAGCTGGGTATGGTGGCACGTGCCTGTAGTCCCAGCTACTAGGGAGGCTGAGGTAGGAGAATCATTTGAACCCAGGAGGTGGAGATCGCAGTTAGCTGAGATCATGCCACTGCACTGCAGCCTGGTGACAGAGCGAGACTCCAACCCACAAAAAAATAAAAAATAAAAGAATACAGTTGGCTGGGTGTCATAGCTCACACCTATATTCCCAGCACTTTGGGAGGCCAAGGCAGAGGATCACTTGAGGCCAGGAGTTTGAGATAAGGCTGGGCAACATAGTGAGAACCTATGTTTACAAATAATTTATTTTTTTAATGAGCCAGGTATGGTGGCATGTGCTTGTAATCCTAGCTACTTGGAAGGCTGAGGCAGGAGGACCACAGGAGCCCAGGAGTTTGGGGGTGCTATGAGCCATGATCGTGTCGCTGCATTCCAGGCTGGGCAACAGAGGGAGACCCTATCTCTATTATTTAAAAAAAGAAAAAAGCAAAAATATGCATCATTAAAGAAAAAGGAGATCCAAGAAACAAAGGAATCAACACAGAAGAAGGAATTCCTCAAAAAGTGATCAAGAGAAATCCCAGGATGACACCTGTGTAGCAGGCTTATTAAAAAAAAAGTCCAGAGCAGAGGGAAAGAAGTGACTGTTCCAGGAAGAACGTATACAGTATTAACATGGACCTGAGGAATAAGTTGATATGACTGATCATACCGCTAACTCTGTGGCTAAGTTAGTGGGAAGTGAAGAATTAAGCAAATAAAATAATGAGGCAACTGAGTAATTTTTGTTGTTTGTTCTTTTTCATTCTTTGAGACAACTGTTAATTCCAAGATAGACAAAAAGCTTAACACAAAAATAAATCACAGTAAAATACCTAACTTAGTGGTGAATACTTATGTAGCTCTAATGCTTTAATCTTTGAGTATGTAATCAAAAATTGTTTAATAACTGGAAGATTGGAGCAATAGGAGGAGGAATGATATAAAAGGAAAGAACTAAATCCTCATCTTCCATGGGAATAAATCAATAAACAATATATACAATTATTTTTTTCTGTCCAGTGAATGGAATACAGTGTTTTGGGTTTTATTTTTTAGATGGTCTCATTCTGTTATCCAGGCCATCGTAGCTCACTGCACCCTCGAACTCCTGGGCTCAAGCAATCCTCCAACCTTGGCCACCCAAAGTTTTGGGATTACAGGAGTGAGTCACAGCACCCAGCCTACAATTGTTAAATGAAGAAACCAGAGTGTAAACTTGTTTCTCAGAAACAAGGGTACGAAGAGCTAAAGAACAGCTATGAGGCTGGGTGTGGTGGTGAGCACCTGTAGTTTGTGCTACTCTGGAGGCTGAGGCAGTAGGATTGCTTGAGCCAAGTTAGAGGCTGTAGTGTGCCACAAGAGCCACTGTGAATAGCCACAGCACTCCAGTCTGGGCAACATAGTGAGACCCTGTTTCCAAAGAAAAAAAAAAAGGAACTGATCATGAGTTAAATCATGAGAATAAAACCCAAAACACTGTATTCCATTCACTGGACAGAAAAAAATAATTGTATATATTGTTCATTGATTTATTCCCATGGAAGATGAGGATTTAGTTCTTTCCTTTTATATCATTCTTCCTCCTATTGCTCCAATCTTCCAGTTATTAAACAATTTTTGATTACATACTCAAAGATTAAAGCATTAGAACTACATAAGTATTCACCGCTGAGTCAGGTATTTTACTGTGATTTATTTTTGTGTTAAGCTTTTTGTCTGTCTTGGAATTAACAGTTGTCTCAAAGAATAAAAAAGAACAAACAACAAAAATTACTTAGTTGCCTCATTATTTTATTTGCTTAATTCTTCACTTCCCACTAATTTAGCCACAGAGTTAGCAGTATGACCAGTCATACCGATGATCATGAGTTGAAAGAGACTGTGAGGCTGTTTATAAAAAACAGGACTCAAGGGTCTGGAAGGACAGAACAGGGAACTGCTTTGTTTTTATATAAATTATTTAACTTTTAAGACTATTACATCTGATACTTTGAAAAATAATTTTTAAAATTTGGATAGTAGCCAGGCACACTAGCTCATGCCTATAATTACAGCATTCTGGGAGACCGAGGTGGGAGGATTGCTTGAACTAAGGAGTTCAAGACCAGCCTGGGCAACATATTCTACAAAAATTTTTAAAACTAGCAGGGCATGGTGGTGTACACCTGTAGTCCCAGCTACTCAGTAGACTGAGGCAGGAGGCTCACTTGAACCTGGGAGGTTCAGATTTCAGGGAGTCATGATTGTGCAACTGTACCCCAACCTGGGTGACAGAGTGAGACCCTGTCTTAAATAAATTAATTTAATTAAATTTGGATGGTAACTATTTAACTTAAAAATGGCAATCTTACCTCCGAGTTTACCTAAAGATACATATAAGCAAAATAAGAATAAAATATCAGTTTGTCTTCTGGTATTCTCCCTAGATGCCACTCCTCACCTCCCTTAAAAAATAGCTATGTATATTTTCATGAACTTAAATAACTATATTTTCACAGCTGTTTATCTAGGCTTAATTGTTGACAACACATGAAAATAAAAACTGGTTCTGTTTGTTACAAATAAATTATTAAATGATGCCATGTGAGCATTTGAAAGATATACCAAGAAAAACTACCACAGCAAGTATAGGTTTATCCAAGTAAAGGTTTTGAAAAATGGTGAAAGGCCATTGTTTGAGAAGTGTATGCCATGATTTTTGGCTCTCCTATGGCCCACTGGTCTATAAATGATTCATTCATTTAATTTATTCATATAACACAGCTTTATAGATTTCCTTTTTACATTTGAGGTACCATGCTAAATTCTAAATTTCCTGAAACCTGTATTATTCTTTTTTTTTGAGATGGAGTTTCACTCTTATTGCCCAGGCTAGAGCGCAATGGCACAATCTCAGCTCACCACAACCTTCGCCTCCCAGGTTCGAGCGATTCTCCTGCCTCAGCTTCCCAAGTAGCTGAGATTACAGGCATGTGCCACCACACCCAGCTAATTTTGTATTTTTAGTAGGGACGGGGTTTCTCCATGTTGGTCAGGCTGGTCTTGAACTCCCGACTTCAGGTGATCTGCCCGCCTCAGCCTCCCAAAGTGTTGAGATTACAGGCGTGAGCCACTGCGCCCAGCCTTGAAATCTGTACTATTCTTATTTATATTTCATTGCCTAAAATACCATAAAATGCTTAAACCAGCAGCATATATTTTAATCTATTAACATCTCCAATTCCATTTTAGGCAACAAATTCAAATTTAAGAACAAGATTTATTGTTTATGGATTGACATGAAGATCAAAAGCACACACAACTCCTAAATTCAACATTCTGAAAAAGCTCTCCATTATCTTTTATTGTTGTCCAAGATTTGGATGTGGGCGAAGGACTACCTAGGTGCCCAGGCAAGAGACTGAAGGCACCAACTGTTTCAGTATAATAAAGAAAACAGTTAGAATAAGAATAGTTAAAATACAAATTAGATATAGAGATGATTATGGATGATTATCAATCATTATTATAAACATTATTGACTATTAGCTTTTAATATTACTCTTTGTTGCATTACTAATATACTCCAGGAATAACAGCAGGTATAGGGTCAGGTGCTGAAGGGACATTGTGAGAGGTGACCTAGAAGGCAAGAGGTGAGCCTCCTGTCATGCCCGCATAAGGGCCGCTTGAGGGCTCCTTGGTCAAGTGGTAAGGCCAGTGTCTGGGAAGGCACTTGTTACTTAGCAGACCGCAAAAGGGAGTGTCCTTTCTTTGGAGAAGTCAGGGAACACTCTGCTCCACCAGCTTTTTATGGAAGGCCGGATATCATCCAGGCCTGCCCAAAGTCATCTGGAGGCCTAAACCTGTGGCGCTGTGCTTCAGTGGTCACACTCCTCGTCCACTTTCATGCTCCTCCCGTACTCCTGGTTCCTCTTTGAAGTTCGTAAGTAGATAGCGGTAGAAGAAATAGTGAAAGTCTTAAAGTCTTTGATCTTTCTTACAAGTGCAGAGAAGAAAACGCTGACGTATGCTGCCTTCTCGCTAGGCTTCAGCTACCCCTATCTTGTAATCACGTGACTTGCTTCTCTTGTCAATCACTTAGAAGACTCACCCTCCTTACCCTGCCCAGTTGTCTTGTATGCAATAAATATCAGCGAATCCAGCCCTTCGGGGCCACTACCGGTCTCCGCATGTTGATGGTAGTGGTCCCCCAGGCCCAGCTGTTTTCTCTTTATCTCTTTGTCTTGTGTCTTTATTACAATCTCTCATCTCCGCACACGGGGAGAATACCCGCCAAGCTCCCTAGGGCTGGACCCCACAGTTAGACATATATCATAGTATCATGTCAATGCGGATCATGAGGTCAGGAGTTCGAGACCAGCCTGGCCAAGCTAGTGAAACCTCATCTCTACTAAAAATACAAAAAAAATTAGCCAGGCATGGTGGTGTGCCCCTGTAGTCCCAACTACTCGGGAAGCTGAGGCAGGAGAATCACTTGAACGTGGGAGGTGGAGGTTGCAATAAGCCAAGATTGCTCCACTGTACTCTAGCCTCGGCGACAAAGCCACACTCCGTCTCAAGAGAAAAAAAAAAAAGGCACAGTCTTCTGCATTCTCAGGTAAACAAGAATATAAGTATTAAAAATGCATGTATTATATGTAATACATATTAAGTGTGGCCGGGTGTGGTGGCTCACGCCTGTAATCCCAGCACTTTGGGAGGCCGAGGCTGGCGGATCACGAGACCATCCTGGCTAACATGGTGAAACCCCATCCCTACTAAAAATAGAAAAAATTAGCTGGTGGCAGGCGCCTATAGTCCCAGCCACTTGGGAGACTGAGGCAGGAGAATCGCTTGAACCCGGGAGGTGGAGCTGCACTCCAGCCTGGGGGGCAGAGCGAGACTCCGTCTCCAAAAAAAAAAAAAAACCATCTAAGTAGGCATTAAAAATATAGCAATAAGAAAAAAAAAAAAAACATTGGCCGGGTGCAGTAGCTCAGACCTGTAATCCCAGCACTTTGGGAGGCCGAGGCGGGCGGATCACAAGGTCAGGAAATCGAGACCACAGTGAAACCCCGTCTCTACTAAAAATACAAAAAATTAGCCGGGCGCGGTGGTGGGCGCCTGTAGTCCCAGCTACTCAGGAGGCTGAGGCAGGAGAATGGCGTGAACCCGGGAGGCGGAGCTTGCAGTGAGCCGAGATCGCGCCACTGCACTCCAGCCTGGGCGACAGCGCGAGACTCCGTCTCAAAAAAAAAAAAAAAAAAAAAAAAAACCAGTAAGCTCCACGAAGATATAAGCTCTGTGATCCACTATGGCATCTCCAGTGCCAGACAGTATCCAGCAACTTACTCGGTACTAAAATGTATTAAACGACTGAATGAAATACTACTTTGCAATTTTGTCTGCCTTCTCTAACCAACAGAGGTATTTATATGTCTGCGAAGGAAGACCTGTCTTGTTAAATTTTGTATCCCCAACAGCCCAGAAAATGTTGAAAGGAAAAAAATGGGGGGAAAAGCCCTTTTCTGGAACAAGTTAGAATAGGACCCACATACATTTTGTTACTAACAAAACGTCCAGCTTGTCTTTTTTCTTTGAAAACTGCATGGCCTTAAGAGGAGTCTATTCTAATTAGGAAAAAAGTCACCTTTTCAGAAGCAGGCACTTCCCACTCCATGCAAAGTGAAGCCAAGTTAGCAAAACCGCAAACACTTGGCTAATTCAAACACAAGCTAATTTATTATTATTGGCGCAAATTAGCCACTTTCTTTTGCTGCGCAGGTCAATGTCCACAACCATACTGACTCTGCCTGTAGGGCGAGTGTCTCACCAGTAGCTGGTGAGAAGCACAGCTCTTCTCAGCCAAAACCGAGAGCTACTGGAACTTGTGCAGTGCAGTAATCCAAACCCCTCGAGTAGATACGCCCGCTTTAAAATCTGCATCTCGTAAGAAATGCCTTCAATTTTCCATATTAGGAGCTGAGAAAACAGGTCTCCTGAGCCCTTCAGGGACAAGTTCTTTGCCAAATACTACAACCACCTCCAACCACTCCACAACGCCTGAGCCCGAGGGTGGGCCACACACGACCCAGCGCTAAAGGGTTACAACCAAGCTGTCCGCCGCCTGCCTTGTCTTTAAAGAAGCCGCACACAAGCGGGCTGCCCCGGAGTTCAACTTCCGGCCACATAGTGAGAGGATGTTTTCCTACTGGAGCTGAGCCGCGGGGGCGCGCCCCCCGGCCGCGCCCTCCTAGCCACGCCCTCCACGCCCGGCCTTCGGAGCGCGAGCTCGGGCGGGCACACGGAAGGGGCTGGGCCACGTGGGAGGCTGCTGAGTGGTTCGCCTTCGCCCCTCAGCGCGCTGTCAAGCGGAGGCAAGCTCAGAGCGCACGGAGAACGCGGTAGCGCGCGCGCGCGCGTTCTTAGTGCCCTCCCCGGTGACGTGCCTGGCCGGGGCCGCGCCAGGGCGCTGTTGCTGCCAATACAGCTGTCATGGCGTCCGAGGCGCTGGCTGCGGAGAACTGGCCGCGGTCTCCATAGAGCTGGGGGCGGGCGGCCCGGTATGGAGAGCAGCCCCGAGAGCCTGCAGCCGCTAGAACACGGGGTGGCGGCCGGGCCAGCGTCAGGGACAGGTTCTTCGCAGGAAGGGCTACAAGAGACCAGGCTTGCCGCTGGTGATGGTCCTGGGGTATGGGCGGCGGAGAGCAGCGGCGGGAATGGGCTGGGGGCGGCGGCCGCCAGCAGGAGCCTCCCGGACTCGGCTTCTCCCGCGGGCTCTCCTGAGGTTCCCGGACCTTGCAGCTCCTCCCCGGGTTTGGACTTGAAGGATAGTGGTGTGGAGAGTCCTGCTGCCGCCGAGGCGCCTCTGAGAGGGCAGTACAAGGTGACCGCCTCCCCGGAGACAGCCGTGGCCGGAGTGGGTCATGAGTTGGGTCCCGCCGGAGACGCGGGAGACCGCCCGGATCTCGCCGGCACCTGCCAAGCAGAGCTGACGGCCGCCGGCTCCGAAGAGCCCAGCAGCGCCGGCGGCCTCAGCAGCAGTTGCAGCGACCCGACCCCTCCTGGGGAATCGCCGAGCCTGGACTCTCTGGAGTCATTCTCTAACCTGCATTCTTTTCCCAGTAGCTGCGAGTTCAATAGTGAGGAGGGAGCGGAGAACAGGGTCCCTGAGGAGGAGGAGGGCGCGGCGGTGTTGCCCGGGGCTGTTCCTCTGTGCAAGGGGGAGGAGGAGGAGGAGGAGACCGCTCAGGTGCTGGCGGCCTCCAAGGAACGCTTCCCGGGACAGTCTGTGTATCACATCAAGTGGATCCAGTGGAAGGAAGAGAACACACCCATCATCACCCAGAATGAGAACGGACCCTGCCCCTTGCTGGCCATCCTCAATGTTTTGCTCCTGGCCTGGAAGGTACATTCTGCAGCTTTCTACTTCCTACAGCTTTTGGGGTGGAGGAAAACGGGGTGAGGGAGCTGCTGCATGTCAGGTGATGGCTTCCTTTCTTTCCTCATTCATCAGTCCCCTTCTTACATGAAATTCATTCCAAGACTTCCATGTTGAAAGAATATTCCCTTGTATATATATCGAAAAGAATTGCCCCTAACCTCCGTTTTCTCTTGTAGTGTTGTTTCAACGTTCAATTGTGGTTGATACACTTAGAAACAAGAAGGACTTAGAGTATCTTTAATCTTGTGATTATTTTAAACTATAATTTCCTATGTTTTCTTGCCGACTTTATCACATATGCAAAGAAGTGAAGAATTGGAGAAAGTAATCTTCAGAAGTTACCATCAATCCGTGATATCATGGACTAAGTTTTGATGGTTATGTTTAGTCTGATTTCCAACTAATGCCCCATTCGTGTGTAGATACTTAAGAGAATGGTGATGGGAAAGATGTGGCTCTTTAGACAAATTCCATTTAAGGAAAAGCATTGGTCTGAGACCCAATTACCATAACTTCTTGGTTTTCAAAGATTGTTTTCATTTTATGCATGATTTTTACTTGCCTCATTTCTTTGGCTCTCAAATGGTTTGGCATTATTACCAGTAACCATGCATCCGAATGTGTTAAAGGAGCTAAAACTCTTAAAAACTAAAGTAAGAAAAGATATAGCTAAGGTGAAGGAGCAAAAAAAGGAAGGACCCTTAAAAATAGGTATGATGAGGACTCAGAGAGAGTTACCTGTAAAATGAAGTGTCTTATTTAAGCTTGCAGTGTTAGGGTGCTAAGAAGATGCATCTCACAGCACCTATTTTATTTTCAAATTGGTAATTATATTTATAGATGCAATGTTTCCTAGAAAAAAAAATAACCCAAACTGGGTGTGGTGGTGTGCGCCTGTAATCTCAGCTACTCTGTAAGCTCAACTACGCTGGAGGCTGAGACAAGACAATCGCTTGAGCCCAGAAGTTTGAGACTAGCCTGGGCAATATAGTGAGACCCTATATTAAAAGAAAAAGAAAAGAAAAAAGTAACCTGGATTCTTCTGAACAGTTAGGAAGAAAATCACGTAAAGGGAATAGTGTTTATCAAACATGCCTTTATTTTCCTGTCACTAGCAAGGGCTGATACAAAAGAAATAAAATTAGAAACCTTGCCATTGTCTGGTGCATAATGGCACTGAGATGTTTTGAGTGAAGACAGTACCTGCCCTTAAAAGGCTGTCAAGCTGTTTGAGGTGGCATCATTGACTTACTTGAAACTGTTTAAGAACAAGAAATAGTAAGTTATATGAGACAAGTGGTAGGTAAATTGTGGTAAATCTGTGGAAATGCATTTGATATTCAGAAAGGGGAAATTTTCATTTGGTATGGCATAGTCCTAGAAAGCTTCATGGGATTTATGGATCTTGAACCAATCTTTTTTTTTTCTTTCTTTTTTAAAAAGACACCACCATTACAGCAATTTAACAGATCTTTTAAGGAAGAGAATTTAGAATAACAGGGAAATGGAATTCCCAGGGGAGAGAAGAGTATAAACCAAAGGAATGAAAACAGAATGGATATTGTGTGTTTATATGTTTATTAAATGACAGAGGTGGTAAGTTAATGTTGGAGAATAATGAAAAATAAGGTTGAAAAGGTAAAGAAGAGCCACTTGATAGAGGCTCTCAACTGGGGAGTTAGACTTGCTCTAATGGGCCAGAGTCCCTAATCTTTTTTGTAGGAAGGAATAGCTATTACTTTCCTGTAGTCCTTTTTCTGATATAGTACTGCAGAAATTCAGAGGAAAGGGCAAGTACTGTGGTCTGGAGTATTTGGGGATAGATGCATATTAAACTGACTCATTCAATTCAGACAGATTCAAGTGAATGATCAAATATTTGGGTTCCCACTATGTGTGAGGTACTAGAAATGCAAAGATGAGGCCAGGCGCAGTGGCTCATACCTGTACTCCTAGCACTTTGGAAGGCCGAGGCGGGTGGATCACGTAAGGTCAGGAGTTCGAGATCACCCTGGCCAACATAGTGAAACCCCATCTCTACTAAAAATACAAAAAAATTAGACGGGCATGGTGGTGGGCACCTGTAATCCCAGCTACTTGGGAAGTCGAGGCAGGAGAATTGCTTGAACTCAGGAGGTGGAGGTTGCAGTGAGCCGAGATCAAGCCACTGCACTCCAGCCTGGGCAACAAGAGCGAAACCCCATCCCCAAAAAAGAAAAAAAAGGAAATGCAAAGATGAGTATGATGCAAATCTGCCTTCACGTAGCTATCTAGTGGGATGACAGACATATAAACAATAATTACAGTGCAATGTGAGAAGCTCTAATATGCTATGGAAGCCCAGAGAAAAGGGTAATTGGGGAGGGGATTATCAAGGGAAGACTTCATAGAAGAGATAACCTGTGAACTAGATCCAAAGGATGAGTGAGAGAAGACCTTCTGGGCAAAGAGAATAGTGTATTGAAAGATACTGAAGCAGAAAAGGATTTCTTCTACTTGAGACCTTCAACCTGGGTTGAATTGTGCAGCATAGGAGGTAAAGGAAATGGTGGTAATAGCAGGAAATAAAATTGATAGGTTTTGTCAGATTATGAATCAGCAAGCATGCTAATGAATTTGGAGATTACTTTGTAAATCTGTGGTTATCAGTGTTTTTTTTTTTTCCTCCAGCTTATTGATGCAAACAAAAACCAGTCATAAGTAATCATTGATGATTGATAAAGAGATGGATGAGAGAAGCAAAGTAGAGCAGTATTCTCAAAGTGAGCCGGGTACTAGAAGTCAAAACTATTTTTATAATAATACTAAGAAGTTATTTGCCTTTTTCTTTTTTTTTTTTTTTTTTTTTTGAGACGGAGTCTTGCTCTGTCACCCAGGCTGGAGTGCAGTGGCCAGATCTCAGCTCACTGCAAGCTCTGCCTCCCAGGTTCACGCCATTCTCCTGCCTCAGCCTCCCGAGTAGCTGGGACTACAGGCGCCCGCCACCTCGCCCGGCTAGTTTTTTATATATATATTTTTTTAGTAGAGACAGGGTTTCACCGTGTTAGCCAGGATGGTCTCGATCTCCTGACCTCGTGATCCACCCGTCTCGGCCTCCCAAAGTGCTGGGATTACAGGCTTGAGCCACCGCGCCCGGCCTATTTGCCTTTTTCACTCTCATTCTCTCACAAGTGTCCATGGAATTTTTCAGGCTACGTGATGTAATGGCATCGCTCTGACAGTTAATGCAGTGTATGCCTCTGTACTTTGTGTTTTAAATTTTTCTCAATTTTAATTTATAATAAGGTGGATATAGATAGATATCCACATAGATGAAAGTTATTGGGGGTCCTCAATCATTTTTAAGACTATAAAGGGCTTTGGGAACAAAAAGGTTGAGAAATGCTCTAGTAGAGAAAAATAGTAAATGGGGTGTGAAGGTGGTTGTCAGATTTCAGAGGATCCATTGATGTAGGTGTTTAGACTTTCTATATAGCTGATATTGGAGCTATTCTAAATTGCTAGATAAAGAAATGACATGAAGAAAGTGGTCTTTTACTTTGATATTAGGCTAGAAGTAAGATTGTAGTGAGTGTAGCAGGAAGAATTGATGCGGATAGCGCTTTGGTTAGAGTTCTTTGCCCCCTCTCTTTGATGAGGATAATGTAGCATTCCCAATGATGATTTCATCACTGACTGGCTATAAGAAGTGAAGACAGTAACCCCATTTTTCAAACCTGAGTAACAGAGATTGGTTGGATCTTTCAAAAGATAGGGAAGGTATTAAGGGAATTATTTTAGATGGGGAAGTTGATGCCAAAGTTTGGTTGTGTTTAGTTGGAAATGTCCAGTAGTGGGACATAAAAATATAAATATTCATTATGCTGTTAGAAGCATGGACTGGGTCTCAGGGAAGAGGCTGATTTTTTTTTTTTTTTTTTTTTTTTTCTTGAGACAGAGTCTCACTCTGTCTTGCCCAGGCTGGAGTGCAGTGGGAGGATCTCGGCTCACTACAGCCTCTGCCTCCTGGGTTCAAGTGATTCTCCTGTCTCAGTCTCTCCAGTAGCTGGGACTACAAGCGTGTGCCACTACACCGGCTAATTTTGTATTTTTATTAGAGACAGGGTTTCACCATGTTGGCCTGGCTGGTCTTGAACTCCTGACCTCAGGTGATCCACCTGCAAGAGGCTATAAAATTATAGAGAAAAATCAAATTGGAGAATTACTACCTAGAGTAAATATGGTAGTTCTGAGACTAAATGAATTCTCCAGAGAGTAGTGAGCAATAGTTCTCAACTTTTTTTGCCATCCCAATATGTGAGAGTGACAAATTGCCAGCAGAAACATCCTCTCCATCCTGTCTCAATTTCCCCACTCCCTCTCCTCCCCTACCTCATTCTCCAGGAGACAGAGAGAAAACAGGAATAAAGATCAAATTGGGGGAGGAAGGGAAGAATATTAAGGGTGAGGGAGTGAAAAACCAGCATAGGCACAATTTGAGATGTGGAATGAGAACTAGAAATAGGGCAATGTCATGAGAGTATTCAGAGAAAGATAATGTAATAAAAATTTAGTACATTACTATCGTCAAATGCAGCAGCATCAGAGAGCTGATGGAGTAGGGAAGATTCTGCCGAAGATGACAGGTGTAGGGACAAGGTCACTGAAAAGTCAGGATAACATGGAATCCTCAGTTGTCTTTAGAGGAAAGGAACAACAACTGTATTTTCTGAAGTATTGGGAGGAATGGAACAAGAAAAATACAGAGACAAGGTCACATTAAGATAGAGAAGTTGGCCGTGTGTGGTGGCTCATGCCTGTAATCCCAGCATTGCGGGAGGCTGAGACAGGAGGATCGCTTGAGCCCAGGAGTTTGAGACCAGCTGGGGCAATGTAGTGAGACCCCCCATGTCTGTAAAAAAAATAATAATAAGGAAAAAAAGAGAGGTAGATGAAAACTGAAGCCTTGTATTTTTCAATTTGGCAAAATAATCATTGAACTCATAAGCAGTAACTATTGAACTCATTAATAATTAAGATTGTAAAGCATTTGACAGGGTGAATTTTGTGAGAAAAGTATATTGCATTTTAAAGAAGAATCTCAGTGGAGATTATGCTTAGGAATTTGAGGCACAAACAGAAAGACTGCCAATTAGTAGCATGGATAAATTGAGGTATCCTTTAAAAACGATTAGATTATCAGTTTTGCTTTGTTTTTGGTCTTTCCCTAGTTCGCTTATGTCTGGAAATAGGAGCAGGAAGAATGACTGGTTAGAGTTATCAAGACTTGGGCTTTTCTTTCAAGAACTGACACCTGGGGTGTAGGGGGAGAGAATTAGAGAATTGAAAGGGAAAACAGCTGATAATCTCTTTTGGGAGAGGATGAAATTATTAGAAAATCAATAGACTGAACAAACTGGGAGGATTTGAGCAAAGGTATAAGTGTAGTAGTTCTGGATGAGAAGTGACAGTAAAAGTGATCAAACAGGGTAAGGACTGAGTTGAAAGTATTGGTTCAGAACTGACAGAGAGTAGGTGATCATTCATAATCTATTAAATAGTTGGCTGGGCACTGTGGCTCACGCCTGTAATCCTAGCACTTTGGAAGGCCAAGGCCGGAGGATCAGTTGAGCCCAGGAGTTTGAGACCAGCCTGGTCAACATAATAAGACCCCATCTCTATAAAAGAAAAAAAAAATTGTTTTAATTGTAAAAAAAGAAAATCTATTAAATAGTTGAGCTGTGATAATCTAACAAATCAAGAAAGAAATCTATTACATTTAATTCAAGCTCAAATTTGTAATTCTGTTTACCTGTCATTTTCAAGAGATAGTTTCATCTACCTCTGTGTTTTTCCTTTTTATTGTTTTTTTGTAGAGATGGGGTCTCACTATATTGCCCCAGCTAGTCTCAAATTACAAATTATACCAGGTAAACTTATCAAAATGTATCAAATGTATCACTTAGAATACATTTTTATTTTGCTTCTTTTTGACTGTGTTTGATTTTTAATTTTTAAAAATCTTATTTTAGCTGTAAAAAAAATGCTTTTTATAGGTATATTTGAGGGCTGTAACCCATGCAATTAGGTGTTTATGAAGTTAAGCTAGAGGTAAATAATATATATATTTTAGGGCTTACAAAGGTATTTCTTTAATAATAGAGGGAATCCCTACTTGGTTATACTTTTTTTTTTCTTTTAGAATGTTATAGGTTCTGAGGCCAATATACATACAAAAAAACTTACATATAACCTATATTATACGTTGTGATAGAGAAGACAGAGTATTGCAATATCTAATCATTGTATAGCATTTTAGTAGAAAAATGAATGCACTAATTTAAGATGCTGGAAACACATCTCCTCTCCTTCTTAACTGTTTTTGGTAGGGAATTCTTTTCCCAGTTTTTTTTTTTTTGCTTAGTATAAGCTGAGATTATCTCCTGTTCCAAGTCATGGGAGGGATGCTGGGGTCCTGAAGAAGGATTTTTAATATAAAGTTGGTTTCTCCAAACATCAAACCTATAAACTGTAAAATAAGGATTCATATGTTTGATTCTGTAAAATATAAAAAAGCTTAAAAAAAAAGAACAGACACAAACTAAATCAAAACCCACTAAACTAAGAGAACTCTTTGCTGGATTATCTAAGGGCTAATTTCCCTTTTTTTTTTTTTTTTTTCTTTTTCTTTTTTTGAGATAGACTGTCATTCTGTCACCCAGGCTGGAGCGTGTTGGTGCAATCATGGCTCCCTATATAGCTACGACCTCCCGAGCTCAAGCAGTCCTCCAACCTCAGCATCCTGAGCAGCTGGGACCACAAGTGTGTGCTACCATGCCCACCTAATTTTTTTTTTTTTTTTGACGGAGTCTCACTCATTCGCCTAGGCCGGAGTGCAGTGGCACGATCTTGGCTCGCTGCAACCTCTGCCTCCTGGGTTCATGCGATTTCTGGCTAATTTTTGTATTTTTAATAGAGACAGGGTTTCACCATCTTGGACAGGCTGGTCTTGAACTCCCGACCTCAAGTGATCTGCCCACCTCAGCCTTCCAAAGTATTAAGATTACAGGTGTGAGCCACTGTGCCCAGTTTCTTTTTTATTTTTTCTGTAGAGATGTGTCTCACCATGTTGTCTAGTCTGGCCTTGAACTCCTGGCCTCAAGTAATCCTGGCTTAGCCTCCCAGAGTGCTGGGATTACAGGCGTGAGTCACTATGGCCAACCCTAATTTCTTAATTTACAAAGAGCCCTTATAAATTAGAAAAAGATGAGCAGCACAATGGCAAAATGAACAAAAGGCTATTAACAGAAAATTCAAAGTTCAAATGGACATACGCTTTTGTCTCATTATCACCTGCAAAGTGAGGCACGATGAAGGTGAGCTTTTTGCCAGGGGTGAGTTTTTTCTCTAGTTCTCCCTCCCTCCTTGATGACTTTTTTACCTCATATCCTTTCACAGACACTTCTAACTTCCATCTAGGTTATGCTTTTTCCCCTGACTTGCAGAAACATTGTAATCACACAAATTTTCTTTTCCTGAAGTAAGTAAGCACAGAGCTCTTTTGAGGTTTTCCAAGTGTGTTTATTACTTATAAAAAAGGAAAAACAGATGGTGAGCCAAAGGTTCCATCTTAGCCTCTGCCCACCTTGTTTTTAAATATAGATCCTGTAAAAAGAGATTAAAACTTCACACAATTGTGGGGTTTTGTTTACACAAAAGACTTAAGAACATTTCTGAGGCTTTCATTCCCAGTCTCTTCCAAGAATTGGTGTTGTAACTCTGGATTTGTAAGATAAGGTAGACAAGGGCTGAGGAGAGAATAAATACTGCCAGTAGGAGTTGCCCTCTAATAGTGATAGATGTGTTCATTTCTTCTTCTCTCCTTGATATGAGTAGTCTTTTAGTGAAAAACCTCACTCCCTATCCAACCTTATCTGTTGAGTCCCAGGTGAAGGACATTTAGGCACAGGTGGTACTAACAATCATAGGGACTTTGAATAATAATAGTAAGTACTCAATTATTTATGTGTCCGGATACTGTGCATTATTTTACATGCATTGTATGTTTTCCCTTTTAATTTTCTCAACCACATCATGAAATCCTTATGTAGACTGTTGTTCTTATTTTATGTATATAGAAAATTGAGGCCAGGCACAGTGGCTCACGCCTGTAATCCCAGCACTTTGGGAGGCCGAGGTAGGCAGATCACCTGAGGTCAGGAGTTTGAGACCAGCCTGACCAACATGGAGAAACCCCATCTCTACTAAAAATACAAAATTAGCTGGGCGTGGTGGCGCATACCTGTAATCCCAGCTACTCAGGAGACTGAGGCAGGAGAATCACTTTAACCTGGGAGGCGGAGTTTGCAGTGAGCCTAGATCATGCCATTGCACTCCAGCCTGGGCAACAAGAGTGAAACTCCGTTCTCAAAAAAAAAGAAAATTGAAGTGCATAAAGTTTAAATAACTAGTCCAAGGTAAGATTATCACCTACTCTAGAACCAGAGCTCTCACTCAGGATGTTTGATTGGGAAGATAAAGTTCAAGATAGCACTAAGTCTGGTGGACAATAGGTCTGGGGCAAAACAGGATGGGAGAGCCAATGATAAAGTCAGAGAAGCAGAAATAGACTTCATGATTTCTTAGATCAAATTCTGCAATCTGGTACTAGTTGCTCTTTATACAGACTCCTGTTTTTAGCTCTCTGTGCTTTATCTTATGTCTTCTGAAGTGTCTGACACTTCTAATTTCAGAGTCTCTTTGGGGTACTATGGTGAATAAACTTGACTTTCCCATTGTAGTTTATTAAATATATTCTTAGATGTTTTTCAGCAATTAGTAACTTCTTTTTCTACTGCCACTACCCTAGTTTAGGCCTTCATCTCTCACCTGGACTACCTTAGTAGCCTTCAAAATGGTCTCTTACCTTACCCTATTCTCATCTATCTTTCAAGCAATTAATGTAAAATTTAATTATTAATATTTTGGGGAGGAGATTTTTCAACATAGTAAGCTTGCTGAGCTTCTTAAATATACATGGTGAATTCTGAATGGAAGATGCCTTCTTTTACTAGTAAATCTTTATATATTTTTTTCAGACAGAGTTTAGTTCTTGTTGCCCAGGCTGGAGTGCGATGGTGCAGTCTCGGCTCACTGCAACCCCCGCCTCCTGGGTTCAAGCTACTCTCCTGCCTCAGTGTCCCAAGTACCCGGGATTACGGACACCTGCCACCACACCCAGCTAATTGTTTTGTATTTTTAGTAGAGACAGGGTTTTACCATTTTGGCCAGGTTGGTCTCGAACTCCTGACCTCAGGCAGTCAGCCCACCTTGGCCTCCCAAAGTGCTGGGATTACAGGCATGAGCCACTGCACCCAGCCTACTAGTAAATCTTTTATTAGTAAATCCCACTGCAACAACATTCTTTATTGCTCTAAAACACTTTGAAGTGCTTATAAAATAAGACTTTCCTGCAAATTTAATATGTGTGAATATATCTGCAGTTTCTGACAGTTTTAAATAGGCCTTGGTCCTACTCTGAGGATAGGGTCTAAATTATGATAAAAACTGACAAAAGCGTTTCAGAGTTTCAAAGCCTTTTTAACTTGTGGGTTGTCTCATAAAATTTTTCTGTTTTGAAATACTGATGGCAGCGGAGCGCGGTGGCTTATGCCTGTAATCCCAGCACTTTAGGAGGCCAAGGTGGGTGGATCACAAGGTCAGGAGTTCAAGACCAGCCTGG
This sequence comes from Papio anubis, assembly GCF_008728515.1. Taxonomy (NCBI): domain Eukaryota; kingdom Metazoa; phylum Chordata; class Mammalia; order Primates; family Cercopithecidae; genus Papio; species Papio anubis. The sequence goes on along the minus strand of NW_022161170.1, from coordinate 50,257 downwards.
TGAAGGTGGTGAAACCCTGTCTCTACTAAAAATTAAAAAATTAGCCGTGCGTGCTGGCGGGTGCCTGTAATCCCAGCTACTTGGGAGGCTGAGCTAGAGAATTGCTTGAACCCAGGAGATGGAGTTTGCAGTGAACCGACATTGTCTCACTGCACTCCAGCCTGGGTGACAAAGCGAGACTTCATCTGAAAAAAGAAAAAAAAAGAAAGAAATACTGATAGCAAGTAGAAAGCCAATTAGATTTACTAAAAAGTCTCAATTTGAGTATTTTTTAGTAAGTATTATATTACTAGTAGTAAATGAATAGTACATACAAGAAATTAAAATGTAAAGCATGATGTGTAATAGCTTATAATACATACATTTTTATTTGCTGGAGCCAGAATTAAAGGCATGTTGAAAGAATCCTTAAGTTTTTGAGTCCTTATTTTGAAAAAAGTGGGTAAAGCTTCTCTTTGATTCCCATTATTACTTCTAATATTTTCTAAAGAATAATTTCTTTACAATTTCAACTAAAAAATCACGAATACTATATATTCATGCTGAATATATAAATGCTACATATATACACACATATGTATGTAAACACTGCGTATTTCATATTAGTGAAATTTGACTATTATTTAGTGGGTCCATTTTGCCATATGTAAGTAATACAAAAATAAACTGCAATATAAAAATGTTATCTTCTTTGTTCCAAACTCAACTCCCTGTTTGAATGTCAAACTAAAAATGTCACAGTTCCAAAGCGGACATCATTTTCTTCTACAAACTTATCTTCACTTGCCAAATTTCCACTGCTATCAATTGTATGGATCTTGATTTTTAGTTTCCTGAGCCTTAGAGTCAACTTTGATTATTCTTTCCCCATCATGCTCCACTTTTCCCTGGTCACAAAGTTCTATCAATTATTGATTTAAAATATGTTTCAGATGATGTTTTATATAAGATTTCATTGAGTGGAAAGTGTTCTGCTGTTGTTAGAAAAGCCTGTGAGTATTGGTATAATGGAAAAGGCAATTGGCTTTGGTGTCTGATCTCACTTCCCATCACAGTACTTCTACTTACTTTGGATAAATTAACGTTTTAAAGCCTTAGTTTATTCTTTGAATGGGGTTAATAATGCCTGCTTCATAGGATTGCTGGGGATTCAGGTAACATAAAATCGAATGACAATTAGTAGATGTTCAATATATAATTTTCTCTCTTTTTTTTTTTTTTTGAATCGGAGTCTCACTCTGTCACCCAGGCTGGAGTGCAGTGGCATGGTCTTGGCTCACTGCAGCCTCTGCCTCTCTGGTCCAAGTGATTGTCCTCCCTCAGCTTCCTGAGTAGCTGGGATTACAGGTGCCTGCCACCACGCCTGGCTAATTTTTTGTATTTTTAGTAGAGATGGGATTTCACCATGTTAGCCAGCCTGGTCTTGAACTCCTAACCTCAGGTGATCCACCCACCTCGGCCTCCCAAAGTGCTGGGATTACAGGAGTGAGCCACTCTTCCCAGCCCCTGACTTCTCTTTTCTAAAGAGCAGAGACTGGCAAATAACTCAATTTTATATTTTCTCAAGTATCTTCCCAACTTTGAAGAGGTGTTGGAACTCAAAGTGTGTTTCTTGAATACTTATTATATTGGTATTCTAATTGTTAAGCATTTAAAAACATTATTTGGCTAGTAGTAATTTTTGTACTTGCCATCACCTATATAAAGTGCTTCTTATTTCTTAGTTATTGCTGAGTCCCCTGCATTTATCTTTTCCTTTAGGTTATCAAAATCACAGGTGTCAAAACCTTGGCGTATCATTCTTAGGATGTTTCACATTCCTGTTTAAGATTTCACTTACAGTTTAAACAGAAGGTTTTGTTGTTACTATTTTTGGTCTTGCTTGAGTCTATTCCCAGATTTACTTTCTTCTTTAGATGATTAAGAATTACAGAATGGGCCAGGCACGGGGACTTACACCTGTAATCCTACCACTTTAGGAGGCTGAGGTAGGCAAATTTAAGCAGGAGTTTGGGCTCCTGCTTGAGTCCAGGAGTTTGGTCAACATGTCAAAACCCCGTCTCTACAAAAAATACAAAAAAGTAGCCAAGCATGGTGGCGCACGCCTGTGGTCCCAGCTACTTGGGAGGTGGAGGTGGGAGGATCACCTGAGCCCGGGGAGGTTGAGGCTACAATGAGCCATGATATTGCCACTGCACTCTAGCCTGGACGATAGAATAATTGAGCTAGATATTTTAGGTTTTACCTTATAGTGGAACATCTGGAGTCTGAGTAGCTTTTTTCTTTTATTAATTTAAATATTCTTGTGCTTATATTAATAATTTTCCAGGGCCGAGTGCGGTGGCTCACACCTGTAATCCCAGTGATTTGGGAGGCTGACGTGGGAGGATTGCTTGAGGCCAGGAGTTCAAGACCAGATTGGGCAATGTAGTAAAACCCCACCTCTACAAAAAATACAAAAATTAGTCAGGTGTGGTGGTGCATGCCTGTAGTTCCAGCTACTTGGGAGGCTCAGGTAGGAGGATTGCTTTAACCCAGGAGGTCAAGGCTGCAGTATGCTATGATCCTGCCACTGCGATCCATCCTGGAGGACAGTGAGAACATGTCTTAAAAATAATAATAATAATTTCCTCAGGAAATCCAGTTAATTCAGTAATATTTATAGGGTAGGACATTTTCCTAGATAATAAAAATTTATTTGGTCTCTATTAATTGGGAGCTATTTTTTAATATATGTTGAGATACTTTGCTCAAATTTTAGGAGGAATATTTAAACTACTTAAAGTGTCTTCCAAGTACCTTTGTATTTGTTAAAGTACTCATTTATTATAAACAATATGTTGTAGATAATTACCAAAAGAGGTCATACAGGGTCTCTCTCTGTTGCCCAGGCTGGAGTGCAGTGGCATGACAGTGGCTCACTGCAGCTTCAGAATTCCTGGGCTCAAGTGATGTTCCCACCTCAGCCTCCCAAATAGCTGGAACTACAGGCATGCAACACCGCACCTGGCTAAGTTTTGTTGTTTGTGTTGGGGTTTTTTCTGTAGGGACAGGGTTTCCCTATATTACTTAGGCTGGTCTAAACTCCTGGGCTCAAGTGATCCTTCCACTTCAGCCTCCCAAAGTGCTGGGACTATAGACGTGAGACATCGCACCCAGCCAGTTATTTTTTTTCATTGTAAAACTTAAAATTTAGAGATTCAGACAGACTGCCACAACTGTTAGTTCTATATTCTTAGCCAGCTATCTCATAACTTGTTTCTCCTTTGAAAAAATCTAAAAAGACTTACAAGTCTTTTTAGGTTATTAACAAAGCCTTATCAGGTTGTTAACAAAACCCTTGGCACTTGCTTTTGAGGTGATGCTGGTGAAGGAAAGCAAAAAAAAAAAAAAGAAGCAAGCTTTTGGGAAGATCTCAAATGGTTAAAAAAAAATAATTAAGATCTGTGGATGGCTCCATAGTATTAGTGTGAAGTAGGCACTTTTTAGTTTTAATAAACATCCAAAGTACTTTACTGGCTACAATTCAGGAAATGAATATACTACTGACTGCTTGTAAATAAGTGAGTTGAAATACTTGTGTATTTGCTTCTAAAAAAAATCATCTAATGCAGAGATCAGCAAACTTTTCCTGTAAAGGATCAGATAGTAAATACTAATATTTTAGGCTTTGCATACCCTGCAGTCTGCTGCACAGATTCATCTCTGCATTATAGTGGAAAAGCAGCCAAAGACGGTACATTAACAAATGTGTTCCAAAAGAAAGTTTATTTAGAAAAACAAACAGTCAACAGTAATTTGCCAGAGTTTCAATTTAAAAATATGTCATTTATGGGAACTCTGTGTACTTTCTGCCCAGTTTTTCTGTAAACCCTAAAACTGCTTTAAAAAAAATAGTCTATTGAATTTTTTTTTTTTTTTTTTAATTGAAACAGGGTCTCACTGTGTCACCCAGGCTGGAGCGTAGTGGCACGATCTCTGCTCACTGAAGCCTCCGCCTCCTGGGTTCAAGCAATTCTCCTGCCTCAGTCTCCCAAGTAACTGGGACTACAGGTGTGCGCCACCACACCTGGCCAATTTTTGTGTTTTTTTAGTAGAGTCGGTGTTTCACCAAGTTGGCCAGGCTGGTCTCGTACTCCTGACATCAAGTGATCTGCCCACCTCAGCCTCCTGGATTACAGGTGTGAGCCACCGGGCCTGACCTGAAATTATTTAAAAATGTCACAAACGGCCAGGCGCGGTGGCTCAAGCCTGTAATCCCAGCACTTTGGGAGGCCGAGACGGGCGGATCACGACGTCAGGAGATCGAGACTATCCTGCCTAACACGGTGAAACCCCGTGTCTACTAAAAAATACAAAAAAAAACCCACCGGGCATGGTGGCAGGTGCCTGTAGTCCCAGCTACTCGGGAGGCTGAGGCAGGAGAATGGCATGAACCCGGGAGGCGGAGCTTGCAGTGAGCTGAGATCGCGCCACTGCACCCCAGTCTGGGCAACAGAGCGAGACTCCGTCTCAAAAAAAAAAAGTCACAGACAATAAAAATAATTTAGAATGAAATGACGATCAAACCTCAAAGACATCTCTTGGTTTTTACTGAATAATAAATCTACTAGATGACTAATTATAACTATTGACTGTCATCTATGCTTACAGAGGGCTTCAGACCATTCTGTTTTATAGGGGTCTTTTTAAAAACTTATTTTACTTGTTGATTAAAACAAAATTGTGACATTATTACATTTGATAACATAAACACCTAGAGGACCTTTTTCAACATTTGGGAGAATTGTTGGAAGAATCGCTGATTTAAAGGATTTCCTTAGTTGAACACAAAATAATTGCTGAAGAATTTTTAACAATGTTACTATTCTTCTATCATTGATACAGTAATTACTTTGAGTGTCCATCCTACAGTATTTATTTTTTCTCCTAGTCTATAAATATACCCTGGAGTGTGCTTGTGACTGTCAGTTAAAGTATTTGCAGTCATTGACTGTAATATCTATGTCATTCATTTGACAATGCATTTGAAAAATTAATTTAGACTAATGTGTTGTTGCAGCTGAATTAATTTTAATGGATTTTCTGGGGTTTTTAGTTTAAATATCACTATAATGTATCTATTTACTTTTAAACTTTTTATTGTGAAATGTAACACATAGAAACATACATAAAATAGATGTCCAGTTTAATAAATTATTATAAAGCAAACATCAGTGGAACTACCATTGCAGGTCAAGAAGGTCAAAGAATAGAGCGTTGTCAGCTTGTCAGAATCCCCTTAAAAGCCCCTTTCCAACTATAACTCCTTCCGTTACCACTAGGGATAACCATAATCTTGATTTTTTTTAATAGCATCCTTTTCTTTACTTACTAATTTATATTTTATTGAGATGGAGTTTCACTCTTGTCACCCAGGCTGGAGTGCAGTGGCACAATCTTGGCTCACTGCAACCTCCGCCTCCTGGGTCCAGGTGATTCTCCTGCCTCAGCCTCCCAAGTAGCTGGGATTATAAGCATGTGCCACCATGCCCAGCTAATTTTTGTAGTTTTAGTAGAGAGATGGTTTCACCATGTTGGCTAGGCTGATCTCGAACTCTCAACCTCAAGTGATCTGCTTGCCTCAGCCTCCCAAAGTGCTGGGATTACAGGCGTGAGCTACTATACCCAGCCTATTTCTTTACTTTTTTTTTTCTTTTTATTTTATTGCCCAGACGGGAGGTTTCACCATGTTGGCCAGGCTGGCCTCTAACTACTGACCTCAAGTGATCTGCCCACCTTCGCCTCTGAGAGTGTTGGGATTACAGGCGTGAGCCACTGTGCCCAGCCCATTTCTTTACTTCTTAATAGTTTTATCTCCTATGTGTGCAGCTCTAAACAATATAGTTAAATTTTGCCTGTTTTTAAGCTTTGCATTACTTTTAATAGCAAAAACCACAGTTACTTTTGTATCAACCTAATAAATAGAATAATATAGTAAAGACTGGTTATAGGCCAGGCTCGGTGGCTCACGCCTGTAATCCCAGCACTTTGGGAGGCTGAGGCGGGTGGATTACGAGGTCAGGAGATCGAGACCATCCTGGCTAACACGTAGAGCCCCGTTTCTACTAAAAATACAAAAAAATTAGCCGGGCGTGGTGGCGGGCACCTGTATTCCCAGCTACTCAGAGGCTGAGGCAGGAGAATGGTGTGAACGCGAGAGGCGGAGCTTGCAGTGAGCCAAGATTGCGCCACTGCACTCCAGCTGGGCAACAGAGAGAGACTCTGTCTCAAAAAAAAAAAAAAAAAAAAGACTGGCTATAAAGATTCTAATATATGTGAATGCTAATGTATAAGTATAGTAGATCCATAATATAGACATAAGTATTTGTGTTTCTGACTGCAAGAAACACTTTAGTCACCTAAAACATTTAATTTTATAGAAATAATATTTTGTTTTTCAGGTGAAACTTCCACCGATGATGGAAATCATAACTGCTGAGCAGCTGATGGAATATTTAGGTTAGTGTTGAAAAGTGGATTTTATATCTCTTTCAAAACAAACGTTTTCAAAGCTAGTTTATTACCCAGTCTCACCTTTCTGAAGTGCTATTATATAATCTATTTTAAAATTACAATTTTGAATCTGCTAATTAAAAATTTTTATCAGTATGTTACTGTTCTTAGATGGTATAGTCTTCTTTCTGACCAGCATTGAAATTCTGTAATACACATAAGGAATCTAGGTAACGTCTAGAAAACAAGATACATCTTAATCCCAATAAATTGTAGAATGGGAGATGGCACAGAATCGCTGACATTGCATGTGGAAAGTGTTCAAAAATATTGGGTAGACTTGAATCAAAGACAAAGGAGGTGATTTAGAGCAGTGCTACTGAAAGTGTGTGATTCATGGACCTATGCCAGTCTACAAAATGTTAGTTATCAGTCTGCAGTGAGATAGAATCTTCTCCTAGGATGTAAAATATTTACATTAGTAAGCACACTGTTCATTTCAACTGAAATTTTTTATAGGAAAATTTTCTTGTTGAAGGAAGTAATGTATTGAATTGCATTCTTCTCTAAGCTGCTTATTTCTTTTTTTTTTTTTTTTTTTTTGAGACAGTCTCACTCTGTCGCCCAGGCTGGAGTTCAGTGGTGCGATCTTGGCTCACTGGAAGCTCCGCCTCCCGGGTTCACACCATTCTCCTGCCTCAGCCTCCTAAGTAGCTGGGACTACAGGCGCCCGCCACCGCGCCCAGCTAATTTTTTGTATTTTTAGTAGAGACGGGGTTTCACCGTGGTCTCGATCTCCTGACCTTGTGATCCGCCCGCCTCGGCCTCCCAAAGTGCTGGGATTACAGGCCTGAGCCACCGCGGCCGGCCTAAGCTGCTTATTTCAAAACAGACCAGTAATATAGTTTGTAGACTGGCTACATTGAGTTGAACTTGTTTAGAGAGCAGGCAGTTGTACATCACATTGTGGCCTTTTATAATCTGGCAAGTAAGAATTTATATATTTATACTATTACCAAATAGGAAATCTTAATCCGTATTCTTACAGTTTTTTCAGTAATTAAATTTTTATTAAGACCAGGTGTAGTGACTCACGCCTGTAATGCCAACACTTTGGGAGGCCAAGGCAGGTGGATCACTTGAGGTCAATAGTTCGAAACCAGCCTGGCCAACATGGTGAAACCCCTGTGTCTACTAAAATTACAAAAATTAACCGGGTGTGGTGTCATGCACCTGTAAGTCCTAACTATTTGGGAGGATGAGGTGGGAGAATTGCTTGAACTTAAGAGGTGGAGGTTGCAGTGAGCTGAGATCATGCCACTGCACTCTAGCCAGGGTGATGGAGTGAGACTCCGTCTCAAAAACAAAAACAAATTTTATTTTTTAAAAATCTTGTCACCTGGGGCCGGGCACGGTAGCTCACGCCTGTAATCCCAGAACTTTGGGAGGCCATGGTGGGCAGATCACGAGGTCAGGAGATTGAGACCATCCTGGCTAACACGGTGAAACCCTGTCTTTACTAAAAAATACAAAAAAATTAGCCAGGCGTGGTGGGGGGCACCTGATGTCTCAGCTACTTGGGAGGCTGAGACAGGAGAATGATGTGAACCCGGGAGGCGTAGCTTGCAGTGAGCCGAGATTGCACCACTGTCCTCCAGCCTGGGTGACAAAGTGAGATTCCATCTCAAAAAAAAAAGAAAAGAAATATCTTGTCCACTGGTTAATTTGTCCGTACCCTTCCAGACAACTAGTTAACTCATTTTTTTGTGAGATACAGACTTAGTGATATAAATGACACTGCAAATTTTAGAAGACTCTTTTTTTATTTTTTTCTTTTGAGACAGAGTCTTACTCTATCGCCCAGGCTGGAGTGCAGTGGCGTGATCATGACTTGCTGCAATCTCGACCTCCCTAGGCTCAGGTGATCCTCCCACGTGAGCCTGCCTAGTAACTGGGACTACATGCACATGCTGCCACACCCAGCTAATTTTTAGATTTTTGATTTTTTTTTTTTGAGACAGAGTTTCACTCTTGTTGCCCAGGCTGGAGTGCAATGGCATGATCTCGGCTCACCACAGCCTCCACCTCCTGGGTTCAAGTGATTCTCCTGCCTCAGCCTCCCGAGTAGCTGGGATTACAGGCATGTGCTACCACACCCGGCTAATTTTGTGTTTTTAGTAGAGACAGGGTTTCTCCATGTTGATCAGGCTGGTCTTGAACTCCCGACCTCAGGTGATCCGCCCACCTCGGCCTCCCAAAGTGCTGGGATTACAGGCGTGAGCCACCGTGCCTGGTCAAGTTTTATTTTTGTAGAGATCAGATTTCACTGTGTTGCCCAGGCTTGTCTTGAACTCCTGGGCTTAAGCGATCCCCCCGCCTTGGCCTCTCAAAGTGCTGGGATTACAGGCATGAGCCACTGCACCCGGCAGGAAGACCCTTTTTTTAGAAAGTATAATTGGAGGCTGGGCGCGGTGGCTCAAGCCTGTAATCCCAGCACTTTGGGAGGCTGAGGCGGGCGGATCACGAGGTCAGGAGATCGAGACCATCCTGGCTAACACGGTGAAACCCCGTCTCCTCTAAAAAATACAAAAAAGTAGCCGAGCGAGGTGGCGGGCGCCTGCAGTCCCAGCTACTCGGGAGGCTGAGGCAGGAGAATGGCATAAACCCGGGAGGCAGAGCTTGCAGTGAGCTGAGATCCGGCCACTGCACTCCAGCCTGGGTGACAGAGCGAGACTCCGTCTCAAAAAAAAAATGGAGCCATCAGGAAAGCAATTATTGAGAGAGAGATATATATATCTTGAGTTCAGAGGAGAGGTCTGGATCAGCACTATACAATTAAAATTTCTGTAATGATAGAAATGTTCTGTATCTGTACTGTCCAGTTCAGTAGCCACTAGCCACATGTGGCCCTCAAGCTCTTAAAATGTAGCTCCTGTCTTGAGCCCAGGAGTTTGAGGCCAGCCTGGGCAACATGGTGAGACCCCATCTCCACTTAAAAATTCAAAAATTAGCCAGGCGTGATGGTGTGCACCTGTAGTCCCAGCTACTTGGGAAGCTGAGGTGGGAGGATTGCTTGAGCCCAGGATTCAGAGGCTGCAGTGAGCCAAGATCACAACACTGCACTCTACCCTGGGCAACAGGGCAAGACCCTATCTCAAAATTGTGTGTGTGTGTATGTGTTTGTGTGTGTGTGTGTAATGTGACCAAGGAAATGAATTTTTAATTTTATATAATGTAAATTAAATTTAATAGCCACATATTGCTACTGGCTACTGTATTAGACAGTACAAGTCTAGCCTGTAAATATGTATTTACAGACAACATATATAAACAGTAGTTAGATTGGGTGAGATCATTAAGGGATGGAATGTAGTAGATTGAAGAGAAAAGGTCAGTAGACTGAGTCCAAGATATGCCAGTGATTAGAAGATGGGGAAGGAGAAAGAGCCAGCATGCTCAGCCAGGTAGAAGAAAAATAGGAGGCTGTGATTTCCTAGAATCCTAATGAAGAAATGTTTCAAGGAAGAGTGAGAGATGAGCTGAATCAAATGCTGCTAATAGCTCAAACAGGAGGAAGACTAAAAATTGACTATTTAGCCATAAGGAGGTCATTGGTAACCTTGATGAGAGTATGGGATGAAAACCTGACTGGAAACAAGAGAAAACTGGAAACCCTCACACCTAGCCAGTAGAAATGTAAAATAATACAGCCACTTTGAAAAGCAGTTTGGCAATTTAAAAAGTTAAAGAGAATTACCGTATGACCATGAAATATCATTCCTAGGTATTTACCCAAGAGAAGTGAAAACATATGTCCGTACAACTTGTATAAAAATGTTCGGGCTAGGTGCTGTGGCTTACGCCTGTAATCCCAGCATTTTGGGAGGCCAAGGCAGGTGGATCACAATGTCAAGAGTTTGAGACCAGCCTGGCCAAGGTGGTAAAACCCCGTCTCTACTAAGAACATAAAAATTAGCCAGGCGTGGTGGCACGTGCCTATAATTCCAGCTACTCAGGAGGCCAAAACAGAAGAATCGCTTGAACTCAAGAGGTGGAAGTTGCAGTGATCTGAGATCATGCCATTGCATTCCAGCCTAGGCAACAGAGCAAGACTCTGTCTCAGGGAAAAAAAAAAAAATATGTTCAAAGCAGCATTATTCCTAGTAGTCAAAAAATGGAAACAACTGAAATGTCTATCAACTGATGAGCAGATAAACAAATGTAAATTTGTACAATGGAATATTATTCAGCCATAAAAAGGTATGAAGTATGAATACATGCTATAACATGGATGAACCCTAAAACATTTAAGTGAAAGAGGCAAAGTCACAAAAGAGTATATGATTCCCTTTATATGAAACATCCATTAGTCAGGCTGGTGGTACATGCCTATGGTCCCAGCTGCTTGGGAGGCTGAGGTGGAATGATCACTTGAACCCGGGAGTTTGAGACTGCAATGAGCTATGACCATACCACTGCATTCCAGCCTGGGTAAGAGAGCAAGAACCTTATCTCTAAAAAATGAAAATTAAAAAAAACTTGAATAGGCAAATTTATAGAGACAGAAAGTAGTTTAGTGGTTGCTTAGGGTTGGGAAAGAGATCGGGTGAAATGGGGGTTGACTGCTAATGGGTACAGGGTTTCTTTTAGGGAGGACCAAAATGGGACTGGCACAGTGGCTCACACCTGTAATCCCAGCACTTTGGGTGGTTGAGGTGGGTGGTTCACTTGAGCTCAGGAGTTCAAGACCAGCCTGGGCAACGTGGCGAAACCCCATCTCTACTAAAAATACAAAGAATTAGCCGGGTGTGGTGGCGCATGCCTGTAGTCCTAGCTACTTGCGAGGCTGAGGCAGAAGAATCGCTTGAACCCAGCAGTCAGAGGTTGTAGTGAGCAGAGATAACACCACTGCACTCCAGCCTGGGCGACAGTGAGACTCTGTCTCAATCAATCAATCAGTCAATAATAAAATTAGATCATGATGATAGTTTCATAATCCTGTGAATATACTACAAAAAATAATTGAATTGTACATTTTAAGTGGGTAGGTTGTATGGGATGTGGATTATACCTCAAAGCCATTTTATAAAAGAGAAAACTAGAGAAAAGGAGCTGCAGAAAGTACTTTATACAAATAGAAAATCTAGCCTTAGATAGTTCATCCATGGTAATAGGAGGAAAGACAGAACGTATTACAAATAGGTGCAGGTAAGTGGGTGGATGTGGTTGTAGCTAGTCTCTTGAGTGCTTCTATTTTCTCAATGAAATAGGAAACAAAGTCATCAGTTGGGAGTGAGGATGAGGGAGGAGTTGTTAAAAGTAAGAGGGAAGGTATAAAATAATTGCCTAGAGAAATGGGAGAGTGAATGGATTAGAGAGCTGTGGTAGGATTTTGGGATGTTACCTTTGGGGTTAGTGAAACCAGCCAGGATGCTGTTGTTTTCTCAGTCATGTTCAGCTGTACGAGTCCAGGTCTGAATGATGGGAGGCCAGGATTTAACCAGAGCTGAATTTTTGCCTGATGAGTGTGTTGACGAAAGAATCTAGGGTATGTTGCTCTACATGTTGCCAGTGGTGGGGCCAGGGTTGTGCGGTGGGGGATGAGGGGAGTAGTCTAAAGTATGAAGGTGTGTATAGAGAGTGATTATAATCACGGGCCATAGAATTTAAGCTGCGTAAAGAGGAAATGATGTAAGTGTGTGGAAGGAAAATGTAATGAGATTAATGGATTGTAAGTCTCGATTCCTGATACAGCTGAGGAATTTTTGGTAATAATGAAACGTATTACCATGGGAAATGAGTTTCTGAGATAAAGTAGAATAAAAGGTTTTTCTGGGGTGTGTGTGTGTGTGTGTGTGTGTGTGTTTGAAGCATAACATATTTTCGTTGGAGAAGAGGTCAAGGAACAGAGAGGCAGGGTGTTGGAAGAGACATCCCCATGCTTATTGGAATTACCAAAAATTATGGGATTTGTGTTGGAGAAAGGAGCTAAGAATAAAGGGTATTGGCCTGGAGGTCAGTAGATAACTGCAACAAGGTGGGTAGATAATGGGTAGAATTATCTGAGTTTTAAAACTGAGGAATTTAGGGAGGAAGAGGAGAGAGAATAACCTCAAAGGTAACACCCCAAAATCATACCACAGGTCTCTAATCCATTCACTCTCTCATTTCTCTAGGCAATTATTTTATACCTTCCCTCTTACTTTCAACAACAAGTGGGTACCTATTCCACTTTGAGGCTCACTGGTAAAAGAAGTATGAGAGAGAACAGAACTATCACTTAAGAGAACTGCATTGTCATCAAGACAGAGCCAGATACTCAGATAGTAAGGTGAAGGGAACATTCAGAGAAGTTGAATATCTAGGGAATTTGCTAATGGAAGACTATGAGTTCCAGAGAACACTGAAATTTGAGATAAGAATTTAGAAGTCATCAGTATAAAAATGGTATTTAAATCTGTGGAAGTTGATAAGATAATAGAGAGAGAAAAGAAGAGGGTCCAGGAATCTCCCCTGAAGTTTCCCAGCGTGTAGAGATTAGGTGGAGCAGTGTTTCAACTTTCTTTTCATTATTGCCATTCTGAGGAGCCTTTATAGACACTTATGTCCTAATGGCTCACTTCAGGACATTTTAATGTAAATATATTGTATGTATTTTTTGGTTTTGGTTTTGTTTTTCTTGAGATGGAGTCTCGCTCTGTTGCCCGGGCTGGAGTGCAGTGGCCGGATCTCAGCTCATTGCAAGCTCCACCTCCCGGTTCATGCCATTCTCCTGCTTCAGCCTCCCGAGTAGCTGGGACTACAGGCATCTGCCAACAGGCCCAGCTAATTTTTTGTATTTTTAGTAGAGACGGGGTTTCACCATGTTAGCCAGGATGGTCTCGATCTCCTGACCTCGTGATCCGCCCGCCTCGGCCTCCCAAAGTGCTAGCATTACAGGCTTGAGCCATTTTGTGTGGGTCTATTGTATGGGTTTTTTTTTGTACTGTGGCCATTTGAAGGCTATAAGCCATTATACTATCTTAAGTTTTTTTGTTTTTTTTTTTTTTTTTTTTTTTTTTGCCACCCACCCTCCTGCACCAAGAACCAGTTTTTGCTCCTTTAGGTGCAACATCACCTCTGCTAAAATGAATGAAGTAGAGGACAGAGAAATAGTGAAGAAGTAGCTGGTAGTAAGATAGGAGAAAAGCCAGGATAGAGTGGTATAATGAAGCCCAGAGAAGGTGAAGATTATTAGAAGAAAGGAGAAAGAGTATTGAATACTGGAGAATACTCCCGTTATGACTTGGCAGTGTGAAGGTTATTGTGACCTTCATCAAACCGTGTCACTGCAGTGATGAGATGGAAATGGAGTGGTGAGTTGAAGAGTGTCTGGGAGGTAAGGAAGTGGAGCCTCAAGGGCAGAAAACTTTTGAGAAGTTTGGGTATAAATGGGTATGGGAAGTGGGTAAGGAGTAGAAAAGGCTTAAAGGAGAACATGTGACTTGTATTGGGCTTTGAAGGATAGTTAGAATCTATGCTGTTGTAAAGAATAAGAAATGTTGTTTGAGGGCTAGGTGGAAACTATCTTAAGCTCAAGCTAGAGGTGGAAATATGTAAGGCATATTGAAGGAACAGTGTATGAGTCTAATTTGACTATACTTGGTAAATCTGCATGTTGTATAGTTAAAGAAATAGAGATAAGTAGATTGTGGCAAGAGAGTCTTGTGAGCCAGGCAGGAAGTTTGAATTTACTGTAATAGGATGCTTAATCTATTTTAGTTTCCTAAATGGCATAATAAAAAGTTAAATGTAGTTTTATTTTGTTTTGTTTTTTGAAACTGGTTCTCTGTTGCCCAAGCTGGAGTGCAGTGGCATGATCTTGCTCACTGCAACTTCTGCCTCCCAGGTTCAAGCAATTCTCCTGCCTCAGCCTCGCAAGTAGCTGGGATTATGGGTGCCCGCCAGCATGCCTGGCTAATTTTTGTATTTTTAGTAGAGACGGGGTTTCCCGGTGTTGGCTGGGCTCGTCTTGAATTCCTGGCTTCAAGTGATCCACCTGCCTTGGCCTCCCAAAGTGCTAGGATTATAGGCATTAGCCACCGCACCTGGCCATTTATATATAACTATATATAATTTAAGTAATGAGTTACATGTATTTCTGACCCTGTTTCCTATCCAGCTCTTCCATATCCATCCACTCTCCACCCTCCTTTCCTTGTTCTCAGATGGCAGATTGAGTCAAATTGGACTCATTTACTATTCTTTGTTAGGTCATTACCATATATCACCTAAACCTGCACTGAAGAATATAGTAGCCGGTAGGTACATGCGGCTCTCGAGTACTTGAAATGTGGCCAGTGTGAATTGAGATGTTCTGTAAATGTAAAATATACACCGGATTTCAAAGACTTCGTTAAAAAAGAATATCAGTAATTTTAAAATATTGATTGTTGAAATTTTCATATACTAGGTTAAGTAAAATATATTATTAAGATTGATTTTGCCCAGGTGTGATGGTTCATGCCTTTTATCCCAGCACTTCAGGAGACTGAGGCAGGCAGATCACTTGAGCTCAGGAGTTCAAGACCAGCCTGGGCAACATGGCAAAACCCTGTCTTTACAAAGAATTTAAAAATTAGCCATGTGTAATAAAGCTCACCTGTAGTCCCTGCTACTCAGGAGGTTGAGGCAGGAGGATCACTTGAGCCTGGAAGTTCAAGGCTGCCATGAACCATGTTTGTGCCACTATACTCCAGCCTGGGTGACAAAGTGAGACCCTATCTAAAAAAAAAAAAAAAAAAAAAACTAATTTTACCTATTTATTTTGACTTTTATTAATGTGGCTACTAGAAAATTTAAAATTACATTGAGCTCAAATTTGTGGCTTCCATTATATTTCGACTGGACAGTGTTAAACTGTGCTGCCACTCCATAGCTCTTATCTTCATTCTGGCTCTACTTTCTGTGCTATCACAAGTTGATGCCGTTTACCTAACCTCTTCCCTGCTCATTATCACTAGCACTCTACTTGACTTTGTCTGCGTACCTTCTGAGACAAAATGAGCTCTTTTGCCATGAGTTCTGCAAATGAAGAAATACAGTTGTGGTGGCAGAGAACCAATGAGCAGAGCCATAAGTGCAGAAGTACTAATAGTACAAAGGATGAGATTGGTGGAAAAATAAAGCCATCACAAAATTGTAATGCCTCTATTTTACAGATGAGGAAACCAATGTTTAGAGGGTTAATGTGCTGTCTCCCTCTGGGCACTTTCTATGATTTAAAGAATGCTGAAAGCTCATGTACTCAAAAATATATCCCTCTTACCCCTCTATCATCCCAAAGTGTTTTTGGTGTTTGAAATTTCCTCTACTTGTGTTTTTCTTTCTTTTCTTTTCTTTTCTTTTTTTCCTGAAACTGAGTCTTGCTCTTTTGCCCAGGCTGGAGTACAATGGTGTGATCTTGGCTCACTGCAACCTCCGCCTCCCAGGCTCAAGCAGTTCTCCTGCCTCAGCCACCTAAGCAGCTGGGATTACAGGCGCCCGCCACCACACCCAGCTAATTTTTGTATTTTTTTTTTTTTTTTAGTAGAGATGAGGTTTCACCATGTTGGCCAGGCTGGTCTTGAACTGCTGACCTTGTAATCCACCCACCTTGCCCTCTCAAAGTGCTGGGACTACAGGCATAAGTCACACACCCAGCCCTTTTCTTGCCTTTTTTAATCCAGCAACATTTTTTTCTTTTTTTTGAGATGGAATTTCACTCTTGTCACCCAGGCTAGAGTGCAACGGCCCAATCTTGGCTCACTGCAACCTCCGCCTCCCGGGTTCAAGCGATTATCTCACCTCAGCCTCCCAAGTAGCTGGGATTACAAGCGCCTGCCACCACACCCAGCTAATTTTTGTATTTTTAGTAGAGATGGGGTTTCATCATCTTGGCCAGGCTG
Source organism: Papio anubis (assembly GCF_008728515.1). Lineage (NCBI taxonomy): Eukaryota > Metazoa > Chordata > Mammalia > Primates > Cercopithecidae > Papio > Papio anubis. The sequence goes on along the minus strand of NW_022161170.1, from coordinate 33,836 downwards.
GTTTCAAACTCCTGGCCTCAGGTGATCTGCCCGCCTTGGCCTCCCAAAGTGCTGGGATTATAGGCGTGAGCCACCGCGCCCAGCAATCCAGTAAATATTTACTGAGTATGTTCTGTGAGCTAGTTATTTGGAGGTGTCAACATGTAGTTAATGTGGCTGCATAAGTGTACTTTAACCACGAAAATGTCAGCATGGTATTTTTCTTGGAAAGAGTAATAAAAGAAATAGTTAACACATCTTGGTGTGTTAAATTTATCTAACTCTTAGCTAGGAAAGCCCTGAGGAAGCAGAACATAGGATAGATAACTTTAATAAGGAAAAAGAAAAATTAGTGGGGAAATAGCTAGACCTGGTGTAGCTAAAGAGGTTTGGGAATCACTGGTGAGAGGACTTAGCTATTAGTGACAGTGTAAAAGTAATATTTTAATGGGATATGGGGGAGAAGTGAACAAGAATGGTGTAGGCGAATAAATTCTGAAGGCTCTGCCTCACCAAAAGTAAACTTTACTCAGGGTCAGTCGTGCCAGAACAAATTAATTTTCTAAGCTATTTAGATGTTCTCCTGTTGAGATTGCTCCATTTCTCTGGAGAAAAAAGATGTTTTTTAGTTAAAAAGCAAACACTAGTAGAGGGATTGTAAGAGAAACTAATAATTGCTTTCCTAGTGCCTAGCTGAAGTACCCCAAGGAAATGGGAATTTTGATTGGCAAAGATTAGAAGAGTGGTGAATTTCAATCTGGAAATTTCTGTTACTAGAATATGAGAGCAGAGCCAGACATGGACATGGCTTTTTGGAGGGCTTTGGCATAGAGAAAGAAACACTATAGCCAGGAAGTGTTAGGAAGAGTAATAAAGTAAGGTAGGGGAAGAGATGGAGGGAGAAGGCAGGAAATGAGCAGGAATATGAAACTCAACATAAACTGGAATGTATATTGTGACTTCAGCCATCTGATATTGTTAGTATGATGGTAAGACTGGCATAGTATAAAGTAAGGAAAATAATAGAGATGGTGGCATTGTCTGACTTTGAAAAAATTATTTTATCTTTTGAATATAAATACGCTGTAAAGACAGGTCAATGTTGAAGCATTTTGATTTCTCCCAGAGTTGCCTGTATTTCCTTTTTTCCAAATGTTCACCTGGTATAAGCTAGTAAACTTATGCCAAACTGTCTCTTCCATTTTTTTGGCCTAAAGTAGCTGTCAAATTTTGGTTTCTTGTTTTCTGTTTATCTAGAATATCCCATTAGTAGCAAGGTTATATTAATTCTTTCCTTGAAATTTTTTCTGTTTCTGTATACTGATACTTCACAACCTGATTTACCTGCAAACTGTATCATTCTTTGTTCTCTAAATTAGCCTACATATCAGTGTGCTTTTCCTAAAGCATCAATTTCATCCTTCACTTCTCTACTTAATATAGTATAAAGATCCGTGTGATCTTTTACAGTCAGCCAAACTTATCAGCATATTATTTAGGATTTTCTAAAATCTGTTCAAGTTTACTCATTCAACTGTGTTTGCCACTACTTTACAATATAAATCTTTTGTATTAAATCTTCTTATAAGTTGTCCATGTGACATGATCTTTCTTATATGTGTTTTCTCCATTCATTCTTCCCCTCAAAAGATGCTTTTTCTCCCATTGCCTTTCCAAGTTTTGCTCATTTTTCTGCATCCAGTTTAGCTTTATTTATTTATTTATTTTTTTAAACGATTAGCCAGGTGTGGTGGTGCATGCCTGTAGTCCCCGCTACTCAGGAAGCTGAGGTGGGAGGATCACCTGAGCCTAGGGAGGTTAAGGTTGCAGCAAGTTGTGATCACGCCACTGCACTCCAGCCTGGGCAACAGAGTAAGACTCCGTCTCAAAAAAAAAAAAAAAGTCTTCTAAAATGTGTAGTCTCAGTTACGTCACTAAGTCTAGATCTCACAAAAAATCAGTTAACTAGTTGTCTGGAAGGGTAGAGACAGATTAACCAGTTGACAAGATTTTAAAAAAATAAAATTTGTTTTTGTTTTTGAGAGAGAGTCTGGCTCCATCACCCAGGCTGGAGTACAATGGCGCGATCTTGGCTCACTGCAACCTCCACTTCCTGGGTTCAAGCAATTCTCCTGCCTCAGCCTCCTGAGTAGTTGGGACTACAGGTGCACAACACCACGCCTGGCTAATTTTTGTATTTTTAGTAGAAACAGGGTTTCACCATATTGGCCAGGCTGGTCTTGAACTCCTAACCTCAAGTAATCCACCCTCCTTGGCCTCCCAAAGCACTGGGATTATAGGCATGAGCCACCATGCCCAGCCCAGTTTAGCTTTTACAGTTCAATAAGAAAAGATAGGCCAGGCACAGTGGCTCATGCCTGTGATCCCAACACTTTGGGATGCTGCAACATGGCGAAACCCCATCTCTTAAAAAAAAAAAAAAGAAAAAAAAAAGAAAATTATATAGGTAGATAATTCAAAGGAAAAAAGTATGTACATACAGTTAATACATAATTTGAAAGATAATACATAGATTTAAAAGTATTAAAATTGTGATCCATATTTTTAGAAGGTTCTACATATATTAAAAAGTTGCCACGTATACCAAAAGGTTATACATATATTTAAAAGGTGATACCAAATAAAAACTCATATATAAAAATACCATCTTTTTAAATGCAAAAAAAAAAAAAATTTTTTTTTTGGGACAGAGTCTCACTCAGTTGCCCAGGCTGGAGCACAGTGGCGCGATCTCAGCTCACTGCAACCTCTGCCTTCCAGGTTCAAACGATTCTCCTGCCTCAGCCTCCCAAGTAGCTGGGATTACAGGTGCCTGCCACCACGCCCAGCTAATTTTTGTATTTTTAGTAGAGTTGGGGTTTCACCATGTTGGCCAGGCTGAACTCCTGACCTCAGGTGATCCACCCACCTCAGCCTCCCAAAGTGCTGGGATTACAGGCATGAGCCACCCAAACCGGCCAGATGCTAAATTTTTTTTTTTTTTACTTCTCAGGGTTGCAAACATTTAGAAGACTGATAATACCCATTGTTGGTGAGGTAATCAGAAATAGTTATATTGGGGCCGGGCGCGGTGGCTCAAGCCTGTAATCCCAGCACTTTGGGAGGCCGAGACGGGCGGATCACGAGGTCAGGAGATCGAGACCATCCTGGCTAACACAGTGAAACCCCGTCTCTACTAAAAAATACAAAAAACTAGCCGGGCGAGGTTGCGGGCGCCTGTAGTCCCAGCTACTCGGGAAGCTGAGGCAGGAGAATGACGTGAACCCGGGAGGCGGAGCTTGCAGTGAGCTGAGATCGGCCACAGCACTCCAGCCTGGGTGACAGACCCAGACTCCGTCTCAAAAAAAAAAAAAAAAAAAAGAAATAGTTATATTGTTCACAGCCATGAAATTTGGTACAACCTTTCGGACCTTTATACATAGTAACGGGGAATGCTGCTGAAATATATTATAAAATGGAAGTAAAAAGTTCAAAAGCACTATAGTATATACATTGAAAAAATATTTGAGGTGATAGGAAAAGTTAACATTGATTCTCTCTGGGTAGGATTGGTGAGTCAACTTTATATGTTAGCTATAACTACAGTGTTTTAACATTTATAAGATCTATTACTTTTGTAATCAGAAAAAAAAAGTTTTTAAAAGGCCATTTTACAATTCTTTTTTTTACAGGAGATTACATGCTTGATGCAAAGCCAAAAGAAATTTCAGAAATTCAACGTTTAAATTATGAACAGGTAATAAACACAATTTTTGTTAAAGTATATAAAGTATATAATTTTAAAGTTTAAATATATACATTGGTCTCTATTAGTAGCTGGCAGCATTTTTCTATAAAGGATTAGATAGTAAACACTTTAGACTTTGCAGGCCACATGTGGTCAGTCTCTATTACATATTCTTTGTTTTCTTTTTTTATACCTCTTTAAAAATATAAAATCCATTTTTAGCTCACAGCCAGATTTTTTCCTTTTTTTCTCTTTTTTTTTTTTCCTTTTTCTTCTCATTTTTTTCCTCAGTATTTTTCCTTTTTTTTTCTCATTCCATGATGGATCAAACCTAATGTTTTTCTTGAAAAACTGACTTCCAGGTGAATTTGTCATTGATGTATCTTTCCTAGTTTTATTTATATTTTGTAATTAAGTTATGTTCAGGAGAAAGTTGAACAAATGATGTATATGGAATGTCATTAGGACAAGTTTTGCTATTTGATAGTTTCAGTATCCACATTCCTTGACATGTTCTTTAGAGATCCTGTTCTGCATTGTAGGAGGTATCACTAGGTTCAAAATTATTGGTGCTGGAAAAAAGCAAGCGGAGTTTTATTTTCGTCAGTATTCTTCCTTTACTTGGCAAAGACAAGAAGGAATTGGCTTCTTAGAGTGGAAGGAAGTATTAGCCAGGGAAGAAAGAGACATTGTTGGAACCTTCACATTTACTTTCAAAGCAACCTTTTTAACATACTTTCACCAGTATCAAATTTGCAAAAAGAAAGCATAACTCATTTCAGTCTTGCAAAATTTCTTGAATTTAATGTTCAGATAATCTAGTCCTATAGAATTTGAAAAATCAACAAGTTGGCTGGGCGTGGTGGCTCACACCTGTAATCCCAGCACTTTGGGAGGCCCAGGTGGGCAGTTCACAAGGTCAGAAGATGGAGACCATCCTTGCCAACATGTTGAAACCCCATCTCTACTAAAAATACAAAAAAAATTAGCTGGGCAGGGTGGTGCACGCCTGTAGTCCCAGCTACTTGTGAGGCTGAGGCCGCAGAATCACTTGAATCAGAAGGAGGAGGTTGTAGCGAGCTGGAATCCCGCCACTATACTCCAGCCTGGTGACAGAGCAAGACTCTGTCTCATTAAAAAAAAAAAAAAAAAAAAGAATAATCAACAACTTACGTTGCATCATATCATAAGATACGAAATCTAGGCCAGATGCTGTGGCTCTGTAATCCCAGCACTTTGGGAGGCCAAGGTGGGTGGGTCACTCTCAAGTGTTCGAGACCAGCTGTCCAACATGGCAAAACCCCATCTCTACTAAAAATACAAAAATTGGCTGGGCGTAACGGCGCATACCTGTAGTCCCGGCTACTCAGGAGGTTGAGGCATGAGAAATGCTTGAACCAGGGAGGCAGAGGTTGCAGTGAGCCGAGATTGCATCACTGCACTCCATCCTGGGCAGCAGAGGGAGATTCTGCCTCAAAAAAATAATAATAAGAGGCCGGGGGCGGTGGCTCACGCCTATAATCCCAGCACTTTGGTAGGCCAAGGCAGGCAGATCTCAAGGTCAGGAGATCGAGACCATCCTGGCTAACATGGTGAAACCCCATCTCTACTAAAAAAAAAATACAAAAAATTAGCCGGGCATGGTGGCAGGTGCCTGTAGTCCTAGCTGCTCGGGAGGTTGAGGCAGGAGAATGGCGTGAACCCGGGAGGCAGAGCTTGCAGTGAGCCGAGATCACACCACTGCACTCTAGCCTGGGCAACAGAGTGAGACTCCTTTTCAAAAAAAAAAAAATAAGGAGAAGGAGAAGAAAGGAAATCTACAGCTAAAGCCAAATTTGTATTCTAAGTCATTTAAATTTTATCAGGGGAATTTGTACCTTAAAACAGTGATATTTAAACATTTTTAGCAATAGAAACCTCTTTTCAAATGAAATCTTATCCACCTTCTAGTATATAAAACCAGTACATGATAAGTATAAAGTGGTTCAATTTATATCATGTATTTATGAAATTTATATCATTTCTTACTGAAATCATGAAGCTATTTTGATTAAAAAGTTAAAATTAGGGACTGTGGATGATAGTTGCAGTCTGATATCAACCTCCAAATTCATCTTACTTTCGTTGCCTAATCCTGAGAAAATCTTGATTGAAATGAGAAAATCCTAATTTTCGTGTTTGCAGGCACCAGGCATGGTAGCTCATGCCTGTAATCCCAGCACTTTGGGAGGCCAAGGCAGGCGGATCACTTGAGTCCAAGAGTGAGACCAGCCTGGGCAACATGGCAAAACCTTATCTCTACAAAAAATACAAAACACTGGCTGGGCATTGTGGCACACGCCCATAGTCCCAGCTACGTGGGAGGCTGAGGTCAGAGGATCGCTTGAGCCCAGGAGGCAGAGGTTGCTGTGAGCCAAGATCACACCACTACATTCCAGCCTGGACAACAGAGTGAGACCCTGTTACAAAAAAAAAAAAAAAAAAGGAAAGAAAAGAAAACTGTTTGCAGCCAGTCACAGTGGTTCGCAGCTGTAATTCCAGGTACTCAGGAGACTAAGGGAGGAGCATTACTTGAGCCTAAGAGTTCAAGACCAGTCTGGGTGTGATATAGGAAGACTGCATATCAAAAAATTAAGAAAGAAAGAAAAATAAAAATGCTTGCAAATATTATCAGCATTTGGTTTAAGTCCATCTTGCAGTCTTAGAATACATTCCCATTACACTGATCAGGAATCTTAAAGAGAGATTGGAAATATTGGCTCAAAGTTGAAACAAAGAATATCTAACAACTGCTTGCATTTCTCATAAACATATCAGGCAAAAAGTACCCTGCTTTTAAAATAAACACTGAAACTCTAAGGTGTTATAATTACATTACTGTTAGTTTTGAAAATAGTGTATGTCAAGCTTATATGGCTGGGCTCAGTCTGAGCTAATGTGTAATGTTCCACAAGTGTGATGTAATAGTGTTCTTTTTTGTATAATTTTACTTGAGCAGACCTCTTCAAATCTAATTTTAGAAAGACCAACACAGAGCTGCAATATTCCCAATTAAAACTCTTTACCAGAAGTTGTAATGTAAGCAAAGAGCCTATTTTTTCCAGTTTTGTCTAATAATATACTGACAGTACAAGAAAACATGATGTGTGTGTGTTCATAACAAATTTTTAATGAGTGCAAATATATTCTTAAAATATATTTTGTATTTAAATTTAGGCCGGGCGCAGTGGCTCATGCCTGTAATCCCAGCACTTTGGGAGGCTGAGGCGGGTGGATCACCTGAGGTCGGGAGTTCGAGACCAGCCTGACCAACATGGAGAAACCCCGTCTCTACTAAAAATACAAAATTAGCTGGGTCTGGTGGCACATGCTTATAATCCCAGCTACTAGGGAGGCTGAGGCAGGAGAATTGCTTGAACCTAGGAGGCAGAGGTTGTGGTGAGCCAAGATCGTGCCATTGCACTCCAGCCTGGGCAACAAGAGTGAAACTCTGCCTCAAAAAAAATAAAAAAATAAAGATAAATAAATAAATTTAAAATATTTGACCATGTTAAAAGTTCGTTTGAAAAGAGTTCTAAGAAACAGTTTAACCACTGCCTTAAAGTTTCCAGTAGTACTCCCTTCTTGTAAGACAAGCAACCATAGCTCACATTTGTATTTTATAATATTAAGTATAATTTGGAATTAGGAACAAAGTGGTAAAATACTTACCCAAGAGTTTAAAACCCTTTTAAAATAAGTTTGTTTAATTTATCAGTTGTTGTTTTTTATTAAGACAGAGTCTCGGCCGGGCGCGGTGGCACACGCCTGTAATCCCAGCACTTTGGGAGGCTGAGGCGGGGGGATCACAAGGTCTGGAGATCGAGACCATCCTGGATAACACGGTGAAACCTCATCTTTACTAAAAATACAAAAAGTTAGCTGGACGTGGTGGCATGCGCCTGTGGTCCCAGCTACTTGAGAAGCTGAGACAGAAGAAACCCTTGAACCCAGGAGGTGGAGGTTGCAGTGAGCCAAGATCACGCCACTGCACTCCAGCCTGGGCAACAGAGCGAGACTCCATCTCAAAAAAACAAAGACAGTCTCCCTCTGTTGTACAGGCTGGAATGCAGTGGCACGATCTCAGCTCAGTACAACTTCTGCCTTTAAGGTTTAAGGGATTCTCATGCCTCAGCCTCCCAATTAGCTGGGATTACAGACATGTCTCCTGGCTAATTTTTTTGTTTTTAGTAGAGATGGCATTTCACCATGTTGGCCTGACTGGTCTCGAACTCCTGGCCTCAAGTGATCTGCCTGACTGGGATTGCAGGAGTGAGCCACCGTGCCAGCCTTTTTTTTTTTTGAGGCGAGGTCTGTCACTCTGTCACATGGTCTGGATTGCTGTGGTGCTGTCGTGGCTCACTGCAGCCTCAAACTCCTGGGCTCAAGTGATCTGCTCACCTCAGCCTCCCAAAGTGCTGGGATTACAGGCATGAGCCACTGTGACTGGCCTCTTTCATCAGTTTTAGTAATCTTTATGAAGATATCAAATGGTGTTAACTCAGTTGTTTTAATACTAAATAAGGGGGAATAATTGTAGCAAATATATGAAGGAATAAGCCTGAACCCAGAGCCATTGGAAATCATATTGCCCCTGAAGGAAGTTGGGTGGTTGACAACCAAAAATTTACAAAAATAGAGGAAAATCTGGTGATTGTAAAACTATAATTCTTAGATTGCTATTGTTAGTATTTTTTCAGATTCATCATTGCTGTAGATTTAAGAAAAGTTCGAAAACACTTAAGGGAAAAAATGTAAGCTGATTGTTTTTAAGGGTTCAATTTTTGGGAAGGTAGAGAAAATACATTGTTTGGGGGAAACATACATAGTAGGAAGAGATGAAACTGACAAAGGTAAAAGACTGCAGTATAACAATGTTATCCTATTATAAATGCATCATTCATGAATTTAAAACATTTGAATGATTCCTGTTTATAGTCTGTACAGTCTGTTAGAATGGAATTTTGTGAATTATTTCATAAAACAGAACTTCGTTTTTGTAACCTAAATTTGTCTTTTTCAAATTTGAAAGAGAATCCCTAGTTTTAATATAAGAAGATTTCCTTCATTTTCACCCTTTTTATTATCAAACCCCTCTATAGACTGTAGTCTACTGTTCATATTCTGTGTCTTTAGTATCTTGTACAGTGTCTCATTAGCAGTAAGGATTCAGTAAAAGTGTTAAATTTTATGTATCGATTTTTCTTTATTCTTTCAAGTGTACTTTCTATACATATGTCCATATTTAATGTGTTAACATGCTTAGAAAAGCATTTAAAAATAGTCTTTATTCCAGATGTATATGACTACATTTATTGAGAAAACTGATGTGGACAGAATGACTCCTTAATTTGACAAACAAGTCTTTGTGATCCAGCCTCTGCCTGTCTCTTAGACTTCATCTCCTACAATTTTTCATTTTTATTTTGTCTCAGCCACACTGGGCCCCATGCTGTTCCACGGACACAGTAATAAACTTGTTTTTGCACTGGTGTCTACTTTGTCTGGAATGCTCTTTGCCCAGAGCTTCCTAAGAGTCAGTGCTCACTGTGGTCTCTATTCTAGTGTCATTTTCAAAGAGGCCTGTCTCCCTCACCTCCCTCTCCTTCTTTCCTCTCCCATTTACATTCCCCACTCCCCTCCCTCCCTCCCTTCCTCTCTCTCTCCCTCCCTCCCTCCCTTCCTTCCATCCTTCCTTCCTTTTCAGTGCATTCACTGTAAAATTGAGTATGGAAAGTACTGAGAATTTCTATACTGTTCCTCCTAACTCCACACACACAGCTTCCCCCACTATCAACATCCTGCACCAGAGTGGTTCATTTATTATTGATAAACCTGCAGTGACACATTATTATCACCAAGAGTCTATAATTTACTCTTTCTTGGTTTTGTATATTCTCTGGATTTTGAAAAATGTATAATGATGCGTATCAATCATTACAGTATCATACAGAATAGTCTCACTGTCCTAAAAATTCTCTGTACTCTGCCTGTTCACTCCTCCCTTCACTTAATCCTTGGCAACCACCGATCTTTTTTACTGTCTCTAGTCTTGCCCTTTCCAGAATGTCATTTGGAATTACACAGTATGTAGCCTTTTCAGATTAGCTTGTTTTTTTACTAATATGCATTTAAGTTTTCTCTGTGTCTTTTCATGGCTTGATAGCTCATTTCTGTTTTTTTTAATTGTGTTAGAAACCACACAGTATAAAATATATCCTTTTTTTTTTTTTTTTTTTTTTTTTTTTTTTGAGGCGGAGTCTTGCTCTGTCGCCCAGGCTGGAGGTGCAGTGGGGCAATCTTGGCTCACTCTAAGCTCCGCCTGCCGGGTTCACACCATTCTCCTGCCTCAGCCTCCTAAGTAGCTGGGACTACAGTTTCCTCCTACCATGCCCAGCTAATTTTTTGTATTTTTAGTAGAGACGAGGTTTCACCGTGTTAGCCAGGATGGTCTCGATCTCCTGACCTCGTGATCCACCCGCCTCAGCCTCCCAAAGTGCTGGGATTACAGGTGTGAGCCACCACACCCGGCCACTTTTTCATCTTTAAAACTGAAACTTGCCAGGCATGGTGTCTTGTGTCTGTAATCCCACTACTTTGAGAGCATGAGGTGGAGAATCACTTGAGCTAAGAAATTCAAGACCAGCGTGGTTAACATAGTAAGAGCCCATCTCTACAAAATATCAAAAACATTAGCTGGGCATGGTAGCATGTACCTGTAGCCCCAGCTACATGGGAGGCTGAGGCGGGAGGATCACCTGAGCCCAGGAGTTTGAGGCTGTGGTGAGCCATGATCACACCACTACACTCTAGCCTGAGCAGCAAAGTGAGACCCTATATCCATCAAACAACTCCCCTTTCCCACTTGCTCCATTCCCCTGGAAACAACCATTCTACTTTCTGTTTTTATGGTTTTGATGACTCTAAATATCTCATGTAAGTAGAATCATACAGTATTTTTACTTTTGTGACTGGCTTATTTCACTCAACAAGATGTCCTCAAGGTTCATCCAGGTTGTAGCATAGGACAGGATTTCCTTCTTTTTTTAAGGCTGAATAATATTCCATTGTATGTATATACCTCATTTTCTGTATTCATTTGTCAGTTGTAACTAAGAATAGATAAAGAATTACGAATAATGTTGCAATGAGCATGGGTGTACAAGTATCTCTTCAAGATCCTACTTTCAATTATTTTAGATTCAACAGTAGAAGAGGCCTTCCTCTTTGACTTTAAAAACATTTGACTTTAGACTTTCTGGTCTAACATAGGTCCTTCATTTCTCCTACTTTCTACAACCTCTTCTTGCTCAGTTTTTCTTACTAATACTTGACATTGTTTTATATATATACATGTTTATCTCTCTCAATAGAATATTAGTTGCATAAGAGCATGAACTTTGTCTTGTTTTGTTTTGTTTTTTTGAGACTGAGTCTTGCTCAGTTGCCCAGGCTGGAATGCAGTGGCACAATCTCGGCTCACTGCAACCTCCACCTCCTGGGTTCAAGTGATCCTCCCACCTCAGCCTCCCAAGTAGCTGGGACTACAGGTGCATGCCTCCACGCCCAGCTAATTTTTGTATTTTTAGTGACAGGGTTTCACCCTGTGGGCCAGGCTGGTCTCAAACTCCTGACCTCAAGTGATCCGCCCACCTCAGTGTCTGTTTTATTCATTGTTACATCTTTCAAACTCCAATTAGTGCCTGACACATAGTAGATACTCAATAATAAAAATATGTTGAATTGAATTTATTGGATAAAATGGAAAATTAAAAGTAAATGTGCTTGTACTTGAATATCTTTTTTGTTCGTGTTTTGATGTTTCTGAATTAGAACTTTCCCCTTTTCTATTTTCAGAATATGAGTGATGCCATGGCAATTCTGCACAAACTACAGACAGGCCTGGATGTAAATGTAAGATTCACTGGTGTTCGAGTGTTTGAATATACACCAGAATGCATAGTATTTGATCTTCTTGATATTCCTTTGTACCATGGGTGGTTAGTAGACCCTCAGGTAAGTCAAAGAATTTAAATTATATAAACACAAATGCAGGAAAAATGTATTAATTTGGAAAATTAATCTCAATTTATATTTTTTGTTACTTACTTTTTTTGCACTTTTGCCTGGAGTTAGCCAAACTATGAGGTTAAGAGCGCAGTCCTCCAGACTACTAAGTCTGCCCAAGACCTCTGACCCCAACTGCAAGGAGCTAGGGCCCAACTACAAGGTTAGAGGGAAGAGCTCATAGAAGACCACCCTTACTTCTCACACCAATCACAAGTTCAGAGGTTTCCCAAAACTACCCTCAGGTTCAGTAATTCACCAGAGTGACTGACAGGACTCCCTGAAACCTATTATACTCACCATTACAGTTTATTACAGGGCAAAGGTACAGGTTAAAATTAGCCAAGGAAAGAGAGATATATGGCAGAATCTCGGAGGGTTCCAACTGTGAAGCTTCCCCTTGGATCCTCAGGACATCATACCGTCCTGGAATTGATGTATGACAATATGCATGGAGTGCTGCCAATCCTGGAAGTTCACCCAACCTTCAGTGTTCAGATTTTTTATTGAGATTTCATTATGTAGGTATGATTTAATTTATTGCCCATGTAATTGAACCCAGACTCCTACCCTTTCCTCCCTGGAAGCTGAGCTGACACCATGTGGTTCAAGGGATCCATCATTAGTATAAACTGCAGGTGTGGCCCAAGGAGCCCACGATAAATAACACAGTCAGTCCTGTTGGTACGGAATTGCCAAGATTTAGAAGTTATTTCATAGGAGCCGGGACAAAGGTCAAACCTCTCTTTGGGCAAAACCATATTCTTTATTGCATAGCTTTGAAAAGAGATTTTGTATTACCTAAACATTTATTTTAAAAAGGCACTGCCATCTATCCATTCTAGCAATCCAGATTTTGCCTCTTGTCAAGGGTATCAGGGTCCTGGCAGGAAGTAGATGACACACTTAAGGATAACTGTCAGAAGTTTAATGAAGAGACTATTTACAAAGGTGTGGACAAAGTTAAGGGGAAAAGCAAAGGTTGGTGAAGCATCTTAGACCTAGCAACAGCAGAAAATGATTGCCACTCCTAACTCGGAAGAGACAAGGAGAGGGAATACTTAGCAGAACACAGCAAGATTGATTAGTAAAGCACAGAGCTCCTGACCAGGAGATGTGACCTGCAGGAGCGGAATACTACCACCAAGCTATGGCCCGGCAGGGAAAGAGCATAGGTAAAACATTCTCTGACTGCCACTTTCTGATTTCCTCCAGTAGCTCCCAGTGGCCAAATTCAGCTGATAACTAGAAAGTAAGAATTCCAGTTGCTGCAGTCCATAGAGGTTAGTCTCCCGAATAGAGAAGAAATGGAGAGTCAATTGGAAGGATGAAAGGAAAAAATAATTCTACTATCACATACTAAATTTTTCTATAGGTTAGAGTCTTCTCTTTTCCACTGATCTGTTATGTCTATTCCTATACTGTTGTAATATTATTTTCACTTACTTACATGTTTTAACATAAGTAAGATTCAAATTTCAAAATAATACTGGTTAATTGTGAACTTTAAAAGAAAAAGACAAAGGACTCCTACCAGCCAATGCCTTTCAAATTTATTTTGTTTTATGGTATGAGGTGAGAATTTACCTTTTTTATAAATTAAACTTTTTGTTTTGAAGTAATTGTAGATTCACATGCCAGTGTAAGAAATAATAAAGAATGGGCTGGGTGCAGTGGCTCACGCCTGTAATCCCAGTACTTTGGGAGGCCGAGGCGGGTGGATCATGAGGTCAGGAGTTCAAGACCAGTCTGGCCGAGATGGTGAAACCCCGTGTCTACTAAAAAAATACAAAAATTAGCCGGGTGTGGTGGCGGGCACCTGTAATCCTAGCTACTCAGGAGGCTGAGGCAGGAGAATCACTTGAACCCAGGAGGCGAAGTTTGCAGTGAGGCAAGATGGTGCCACTGTACTCTAGCATGGGCAACAGAGCAAGACTCCATCTCAAAAAAAAAAAAAAAAAGAAATAATAAAGAACGATCCCTCATACCTTTTACCCAGTTTTCCCCAATGGGAAAATTTAGTAATTTTGCAAAATTTAGTAAAATATCAAAACTAGGAAATTGACATTAATAAAGTCAAAATACATGGCTGGACACAGTGACTCATGCCTATAATCCTAGAACTTTGGGAGGCCAAGGCAAGAGGATCACTTGAGCCCAGGAGTTCAAGACTAGCCTGGGTAACATGGCAAAACCTTATGTCTACAAAAATTAGCCAGGCATGATGGAACATGCCTGTAGTCCCAGCTATTCAGGAAGCTGAGGTGGGAGGATCACTTGTGCCTAGGAAGTTGAAGCTACAGTGAGTTGTGATCACACCACTGCGTTCCAGCCGGAGAGAAAGAGCGAGACCCTGTCTCAAAATAAATAAATAAGTAAACAAAGTCAAGATACAGAACATTTCTATTAACACAAGAATCCCTCCTGATGCCCTTTTATATCCACACCCACTTCTCTCACACCCTTACCCTCTTCTTAACCCCTGACAACCACTAATCTTTCTCCATTTCTATAATTTTGTTATTTCTAGAATATTATATAAGCAAAATAATACAGTGTGTAATCTTTTTGGATTGGCATTTCAGATTTATCATAAGTCTCCAAAGCATCATCCAGATTGTTGCATCTATCAATAGTTTGTTCCTTTTTATTACTGAGTACTATTCTATGGTGTGGACATACTGTGGTTTTACTTGTTAAAGAGCATCTGGGCGTTTTCCAGTCCCTGGCCATCATGATAAAACTGCTGTAGGCTGGGCCTGGTGGCTCACGCGGTAATCCCAGCACTTTGGAAGGCTGAGGCGGGTGAATCACTTGAGGCCAGGAGTTCGAGACCAGCCTGGCCAACATGGCGAAACCCTGTCTCTACTAAAAATACAAAAATTAGATGGGTGTCGTCATGGCGGGTGCCTGTAATCCCAGCTACTCGGGAGGCTGAGGCAGAGAGAATTGCTTGAACCCAGGAGGCAGAGGTTACAGTGAGCTGAGAATGCACCACTGCACTCCAGCTTGGGCGACAGAGTGAGACTCTGTCTCAAAAAACAAAAATAAAAAAATAAAAATTTGACAATATTAAATGTTGGCAAAGATGTGCAGCATAGAGAAGTCTCACTCCTTGTGGTGAGAATGGAAATTGACCATTTACTTTGGAAGCCAGTTTAGTTTATCCATTAAAGTTGATGCTAAGCGTTCCTTAAGACCCAGCAATTTGGCAAGGCATACACTCCTGATGAGTGGAACAGGATAAATGTCCTAGAGTTTTTCACAGCAGTATTATTTGCCATAATCCCAAACTGAAAACAAGTTGAATAACCATCAGAAGACAAATGAATAACCACATTATGGTATATTCTATGGAATACTATACTACAATGAAAACAAACATGTGCATACCACTATATACAACAACCTTACACTATGTATTTGTTGATTTGGTTTATTATTACTCTAGAATATAAGCTTTATGAAAGCATAAACTATTTTGCTCACTGTTGTGTGTATAGATTCTCTAATGGCACCTTGTATGTAGTAGTATGTAATAGACATCCAAATAAATTGGATGAATGGAGTTCTGGGGTGGGAAAGACAAGATCTTACTCTGACACCCAGGCTAGAGTATAGTGGCATGATCATAGCTCACTGCAACCTGGGACTACTGGGCTAAAGCAGTCCTGTCTCAGCCTCCTGAGTAGCTGGGACTACAGGCACACACTCCCATGCCTGGCTAGATTTTTTATTTTTTGTGAAGACAAAGTCTTGCTATGTTGCCCAGGGTGGTCTCAAATTCCTGGGCTGAAGCAGTCCTCCCCCACTAGCCTCCTAAAGTTGGGATTATAGATGTGAGCCACCACACCTGGCCTTGAGTGAAACACTAATGTACAGATTCTGGATTCTGCCTATGAATATTTGAAATCTTTTTTATTGCTACTCTAGAGAAATATATGTGATTCTTGTATATTGGTCTTTTTTTTTTTTTTTTTTTTTTTTGAGATGGCATTTTGTTCTTGTTGCCCAGACTAGAGTGCAGTGGCGTGATCTTGGCTCACTGCAACCTCCACCTCCCGGTTTCAAGTGATTCTCCTGTCTCAGCCTCCCAAGTAGCTGGGCTTACCGGTGCCCACCACCACACCTGGCTAATTTTTTGTATTTTTAGTAGAGATGAGGGTTCATCTTGTTGGCCAGGCTGGTCTGGAACTCGCGACCTCAGGTGATCTGCCCGCCTCAGCTTCCCAAAGTGCTGGGATTATAGGCATAAGCCACCATGCCCAGCCTGTTGATCTTGTGTTTATTATTGTAGTTGGGTTTTGGGGGGTTTTGTTTTGTTTTACAGACAGTGTCTTGCCCCATTGCCCAGGCTGATTGATGTGTAGTAGCATGATCATAGCTCATTGCAGCCTTGAACTCTTGGACTCAAGCAATCCTCTCGCCTCAGCCTCTTGAATAGCTGGGACTATCGATGTGCACCACCATGTCCAGCTAATTTTTTAAAAAATGTTTTGTTAGAGGCCTTGCGTGGTGGCTAACGCCTGTAATCCCAACATTTTGAAAGACCAAGGTGGGAGAATTGCTTGAGCCCAGGAGTTTGAGGCCAGCCCGGACAACATAATGAGACTGTCTCTACCAAAAATTTCAAAATTAGCTGAGTGTGGTGGCGTGTGCCTATAGTCCCAGCTATGCAGGAGGCTGAGGTGGAAGGATTGCTTGAGCCTGGGAGGTTGAGGCTGCAGTGGGCTGTGATCACACCACTGCATTCCAGCGAGAGTGACACAGTGAGACCCAGATCACACCACTGCACTCCATTGTGGGTGACACAGCATGGGAGACAGAGTAAGAAAAAAATCTCAAAAAAATATTTTATTTTATTTTTAGAGACAGGAGTTTTGCTGTGTTGCCCAGACTGGTCTTGAACTCCTGGCCTTAAGATATCCTCCTGCCTCAGCTTCCTAAAGTGTTTGCGTTATGGTGTGAGCCACCACAGCCAACTTATTGTAGCTGTATTTTTGTGGATTTCTTAGAATTGAAAATTCAGATTCTTTGAAAAGACTTACTGAAATTGAGTCACTAATGAAAAGCACTATAAAGTAAAGGTGTTGAGGAAAATAACATCTGAAGAGATTGTGCCCTCAAATTGTTTCTTAAGGGTCTAACTTCTCATTTTACATAAATCAAAGCTGGAACTCATAGATGTTTTTTGTGCAATCTACATAGAATCTTATCCCAAGGATCCTCTCGCAAAGAAAAGGATTTGTTTGGCTCTGCGTCAGAAGATTGACCATTGAATACATTTTTGTGTTTTAAGTTAATATGAAATGTTTAAGATATGGACCAGGCACATTGGCTCACACCTGTAATCCCAGCACTTTGGGAGACTGAGACAGGCAGAGTACTTGAGGTCAGGAGTTCAAGACCATCCTGGCCAACATTGTGAAACCCCGACTCTACTAAAAAATACAAAAATTAGCTGGGCGTGGTGCCAGGCGCCTGTAGTCCCAGCTACTAGGAAGGCTGAGGCAGGAGAATCGCTTGAACCTGGGAGGCAGAGGTTGCAGTGAGCCAAGATTGCCCCACCACACTCCACCCTGGTGACAGAGCGAGACTCCATCTAAAAACAAACAAAAAAATTAGTCAGGTGTGGTGGCGGGTACCTGTAATCCCTGCTACTCGGGAGGCTGAGGCAGGAGAATCACTTGAACTTGGGAGGTAGAGGTTGCAATGAGCCAAGATCACACCACTGCACTCCAGCCTGGGCAAGAGAATGAGACTCGATTCCCCCCACTAAAAAAAATGTTTAGGATATCTATGCCTGAATGAGTTAAGAGTCTTTTAGTATTGTAGACTTTTTCATAAACAAGGAAAATAAATTATAGCCTAGAATGGTGGTTCTCAAACTTGTTATGCATCGGAATCACCTGCTCAGTGGAATGAAAACTTACACAATTGAGAAGCAACTTGAGCCTGAAATTCTTTTACATCTTTTTAATAAGCTCCCCAACTTTGAAAACCACTGCTGAGTATGTGCAGATATATGTTGAGACCTGTGATATTCAAAGGTGATCATTTGAATGTAGGAAGAAAACATTGTTCCTCTTATTTTTATTTATATAATTCTAAAATTTGTATTTATTAGGTATATAACTTGTTAATACAGCAATACACGTAAATAATTTATAAATAAATATAAATATATTTTTATGTATGGAAAGGCAACTATATAAGTTGTTTAGACAGTAGAAACCTCTTTTTCTTCTATAGTCAAAGCAAAGTGTAATGGAGACAGAGTAAAGAAGCCCAGTTTTATTTTCCTATAGCTTAAAAGTTTAAATTTACTCTTCTGCTGTACCTCCAAAAACAAAGATTAAATAAGAATCATGAAGCAGATATCATTCCTGATTAACATACTTTTCTTCAGGAAAATAACGTTAGTTATCTCTACTCACATCTCCACTATACTTCTCTAGGAAATAAGTAATAAAATGTAATAATTTTATTAATCTTATAAATTAACATATTTAAAGTTGCCTTGCTTTAAATATGCAGCATTTGTTTTTTAGTTTTTAAAAAAAAAAAAAAACTGTTGCTTGGTAGTTTATGCTGGGTGAAAAAAAATGGATATTTTCTTATTTTTTCTCCTGAAATAGTTTATGTTTTATTTTGATCACTTAAATACATGTTTATGACCTTAAGAAATAAAGTTGCATGTAATAATCCTATTTAATCTTTTTTTGCATAATTAAAATAATACAACTGCAGTATTTTTCGTAATGTGTCATACTGAGCTGTAAACAAACTTGGAAACTGTTGGGTGTTGATTTTAGTGCTGATTTTGTTTTTCTTAAATAATAGTTTTATATTTAGTATTAGAATAAAATTATAAAGAGTGATATGGCTCTCTTTTGTTTTGTTTCTAATCTTACCATGATTAGTGAGACAGTCATTTGTTTTCTAGATTGATGACATCGTAAAAGCTGTTGGTAACTGCAGCTACAACCAACTAGTGGAGAAGATCATCTCTTGTAAACAGTCAGACAATAGTGAGCTGGTTAGTGAAGGTGGGTGAGTGCTGCTGTTTCCTGACTTTTGAAATTCTTGGCAAGATAATTTTTCTAATAATTTAATATCTTTCAAATTTATTAAATAAGACTTCTAAAAAACACATGTCATATTACTTGTATGAATTTTAAGAAGTAACCATTCACAGGCTGGGCATGGTGGCTCTCGCCTGGAATCCCAGCGCTTTGAGAGGCCGAGGCAGGTGGATCACCTGAGGACAGGAATTCATGATCAGCCTGGCCAACATGGTGAAACCATGTGTCTGCTAAAAATACAACAAAAAATTAGCCGGCCATGGTGGCTCATGCCTGTAATCCCAGCTACTCAGAAGGCTGAGGCAGGAGAATCACTTGAACCCAGGAGGCGGAGGTTGCAGTGAGCCAAGATCGCGCCACTGTACTCCACCCTGAGCAACAGAGTGACTCTGTATCAAAAAAAAAAAAAAAAAAAAAAGAAGTAATCCTTCATAAAGGTGCCAATTAAAGGTTTTTCCTAGAATTCTTTTTCATTTAACTTGTAAAATCAGGCCTCGATTCTATTAAAAATCTTTGGAATCACTTGCTAACTTTGGTATAGTCATGTACCCAGAGGTTACTGATAATTACTTTTTTAAAAAAGGTTTATTATTTAGGAGTACTGAATGGACTTTATCATTGATCCTGAATACTTCAATTGACTGAGATGAGTATTATGGTGCTCAAGTACTCTATTTTAGTAGACTACTGCCTTACGTTTTAGCATAATATAATATATTAAAGCCCCATTCTGGATCAGAATATGCCTCTGAAAATCAGTTTTCCTAATCCTTAGCTAACTGAAATTCCTAAATTCATCATCACAAAATCAGTTTAATATTTTTTCAACTGTGTTCCAGTCAATGATGAGAAGTGGAGATTTGAAACAGAATGCTATCAAAAGGTATAGCATGTAGATATACCTTCTTAGTCCCCATTTTACTCTTTCAAAAATACACACAAATACTGAGGCTATACTTCTTCTTTCTATGAAAGGTAAACAAAAAAGAAAGAGAAATCATGAGAAGTAGAGCATGAGTTTTAGTCTGTCTCAGACACACAATTATTTTACATAAGATATAATGAAAGTTTATTACAATAATCACATTTTTAAGAATTAAAACTGACGACTACAAGAACATATGAGCATATAAAAGATATGTGCATGAATTCCATCTATATTAATCAGAACCCAACTAATTATATTACTTAATTATCCAGAAGTTTAACACATTTTTGCAAAAGAGGAAAATAATAAGAAAATACATAGTATTTTAGTTAAGGTTTATCCTAATCTTTTTTTTTTTTTTTTTTGGAGATGGAGTTTCACTCTTGTTGCCCAGGCTGGAGTGCAATGGTGCGATCTCAGCTCACTGCAACCTCTACCTCCCAGGTTCAAGCCATTCTCCTGCCTCAGCCTCCCGAGTAGCTGGGATTACAGGCATGCACTAATTTTGTATTTTTCGTAGAGATGGGATTTTGTCTTGATCAGGCTGGGAGGTTTATGCTAGTCTTCTACTTGCAATAAACATATAAAGATGCAGGGACAGGCTGGACATTGTGGCCCACACCTGTAATCCCAGCACTTTGGGAGGCTGAGGCAGGAGGACTGCTTGAGCCCAGGAGTTTGAGACTAGCCTGGGCATTGTAGCAAGATCCCATTTCTAAAAAATAAAAATAAAAAATTAGCCAGGCACCTGTAGCTCCACGTACTTGGTAGGCTGAGGCTGAAAGATCACTTGAACCCAGGAGGTCAAGGCTGCAGTGAGCCAAGATCATGCCACTACACTCTAGCCTGGGCAACAGAATAGAATCTGTCTTAAAAAAAAACCAAAAAGCAAAAAACATTATACAGTCGTTGATCGTTGATTTCTCTGACAACTCTTTCGTTACAGCATGAGGCAGCAATGTTCAAATTTTAGGAGGGAAGGAAGCAACAAAACTGTTAGAAAAGTGTTTTATCTCAATTAACAAAATTCCTTCTCAATGAACTAGACTGTAGGGGGGAAAAACTCCACCCACTAGAAGTTTGCATTCCTATACAAGCTCTCATTACCATAGATATATTACTAAAAAGAAGCTCCTATTTTAAAAATGTCTATCTGTGGAATCCTTCTTCAGTAATGTCCAGTATACTAGAGTATGCTATTCAGTAGTACTTGAAGGAACAATATGATTCAGAAAGTGGTAACAGACAGAATGCTAGCCAAGAAGTAATACTTGGATAAACTGACTTATGGAGTATGAAGTTATGTGGAACACTTTTAACATCTTTCCCAATTATGTCTACAAATACAGTAAGGATGGGACTTAGTACTACAATAATTAATAAAATGAACAAAAAAGTCAGTCCCTTCATTACTTCTTTTTCCTTAACCTGATGTCACAAATATTATTATTTTTCTGACATTGATTCCTCAGGATAACGAAAAACTATAGTTAATATATGTGTTATTGATAATTTAGGAAGAACATCATGGTAAAAGCAAAGAAAGAAACCCTCTAAAATGGTATAGAATTTTTAAGGAATATCTACTGGGTATATTTATTGATTACTTCCTTGATATATAAATTTCATAGTGGTGAAATTCTACATGCCAGATTTCCATATTAAAGAATAATTATATGTGTCATTCAGCATAATTAAAAAGCTAAACTAGATATTTGTTCATAAGTGACTACAAATATGTAGTTCATTTGAAATAATTACTTAACACTAATGGTTACTTGTATAAAACACTAAGAAATCATGGAAAATAAAAGGCCATAATAGACCATAATAGACATTTTTACTTACTTTTTAGCAATTAGGTTTCCTTCATCATTTTTCTTTATCATATTATCTTTTTTTTTTTTTTTTTTTTGAGACAATCTCGCTCTGTCACCCAGGCTGGAGTGCAGTGGCATGATCTCGGCTCACTGCAACCTCTGCCTCCTGGATTCAAGCAATTCTCCTGCCTCAGCCTCCCGAGTAGTTGGGACTACAAGCATGTGCCACCGTGCCTGACTAATTTTTGTATTTTTAGTAGAGATGGGGTTTCACCATGTTGGCCAGGCTGGTCTCGAACTCCTGACCTCAGGTGATCTGCCAGCCTCGACCTCCCAAAGTGCTGAGATTACAGGCATAAGCCACCTCAGCCAGCCCATCATATATCATATTATCTTGAGTGGTGTTCAGTTGAAATAATCTGCTTTCTTTTTCTGTTTAGCCTGCAATTGTAGCTTTCCCTTTAAATCAGTATAATACCTCAAAGCTGACTTATTTCTAATCTTTATTAAAAAAAAAAATAAGTTTTGATCACAGGTAATAACTTTTTAAAAATTCACACATTTTATTTCCTATCAAGGTATGGAGAATAAGAAATATATTCCCTCAAATTCCTTTTTAAGGAAAAAGAAATGTTATTTAGCAAATAATCAAATAGAGTTAGGTGTTCTTTCAACTTGTTTTAGATAACATTCACTTTTCTTGATGCAAATACCTTGTAAGTAAAGGTATAGAACTTTTACTTTACGTAGAATACTTATTTGTAGAACACAGTGCTTTTGGGTGTTGATACCTTTTTTATTTTCTACTTCTTTTCCAGTATAGTGATGAATAGAAACAATACCTTTTTGAATCTGGTTGTGATGATGCTGATTTTTCATGGCAGCAAAAATCAGCAAGTTTAAAAAAAAGCACAGTACCAGCAGCCAGACTTCACCAGAGCTATTCATTTAATTCCAGATGCTCTCAGGAATCGTTCTTTTTTGTTGTGTGTGTGGTTGTTGTTTGTTTGTTTTGAGACAGAGTCTTGCTCAGTTGCCCAGGCTGGAGGCTGGAGTACAGTGGTGCAATCTCGGCTCACTGCAACCTCTGCCTCCTGGGTTCAAGCAGTTGTTCTGCCTTAGCCTCCCAAGTAGCTGGGACTACAGGCTCACGTCACCACACTGGCTAATTTTTTGTATTTTTAGATGAGACAGGGTTTCACCATGTTGTCCAGGCTGGTCTCAAACTCCTGACAGCTGATCTGCCCACCTCCGCCTCCCAAAGTGCTGGGATTACAAGTGTGAGCTGCCACACCCGGCCTAGGAATGTTTCTTTAACAGTTGATCCTAGGACAAAAATACGCTTATAAAAATATTTCTAGGATATGTATTCATTTATTAAAATATTTATTGAGCCTTTATTATGTGCCATAAATACTGAACATTATAGTTTGGCTTATTATTTTTATTAAATAATATTGGTTTCCTTTTTCTTTCTTCAACTTTTATTTTGAAAAATCTCAAACCCATAAAAAATATTATAATGGCACAATGAACATTTATATGCTCTTTACCTAAATTTACCAATTGTTAATATATTGAATGTTTTCTTTTTTTCTGTATTCCTACACACCGAACACATAATCTTTTTTTTTTTTTTTTTTTTTTGAGACGGAGTTTTGCTCTTATTGCCCAGGCTGGAGTGCAATGATGCAACCTTGGCTCACCACAACCTCTGCCTCCCAGGTTCAAGCGATTCTTCTTCCTCAGCCTCCCGAGTAGCTGAGATTACAGGCATGCACCACCACACCTAGCTAATTTTGTATTTTTAATAGAGATGGGGTTTCTCCATGTTGGTCAGGCTGGTCTCAAACTCCCAACCTCAGGTGATCTGCCCGCCTTGGCCTTCCAAAGTGCTGGGATTACAGGCATGAGCCACTGCACCTAGCCCCACACACTCTTTTTTCCCTAAATCTTGTGAGAATTAATTGCAAATATAGCACTTTGCCCGTAAATGCTTCATCATTTGTCTCCTAAGAACAAGGAATTCTCTTATATAAATTCTCCTATATAATCACGATACAATTATCTCAAGCAATTTAGCATTTATAGAATATTATTTAATATATTGTTCATATTCAGAATTATCCCATTTTCCCAGTAATGCCCCTTACAGCTTTTAATTTTTTTCAATGTAGGCTCCAATTAAGAATCATTTAGTTGTCACATCTCTTTAGTCTTCTGTAATGTAGAATAGTTCTATAACCTTCTTCCTTCCTTCCTCTCTTGCTTCCTCCCTTCCTTCCTTCCTTGCTTCCTCCCTCCTTTCCTTCCTTGCTTCCTCCCTCCTTTCTTTCCTTTTTTGTCTTTTATGACATTGACTTTTTAAAATAGTCCAGGCCAGTTGTTCCATTGAATATTCCTCAATTTGGATTCATCTGATTATTTCCTCATTAGTAGATTCAGGTTATATATTTTTGGCAGGGATGCTACATAGGTGAGATTATGTCTTTCCCAGTGCATCAAATCGGGGGCACATGAGCCTGATTATCTCATTATTGGTGATGTTCAAATATAAGATAATATCTGCCAGGTTTTAATACTGTAAAGATGCCCTTTTCCCTTGGTAGTTAATAAGTCACCTGTGATGTTATTCTTTAAACTCTGTGAATATGCTATTCCTTAATAATCTTTCACCCAGTAGATCTGGCATCCATTGATTCTTGCCTGAATCAATTATTACTGTGGTGGTCATAATTTCTGTTATTCCTTCTATTTATTAGTTGTTATTCTTCTGTAACAGAACAGTTTTCACTTCTCTTCCTTCTCCTCCTTCCCCATTAAAAAAAATTATATCAATATAAACTCATGGATTCCTTTTTATTCAGTGTATTATAATCCATTATCATTATTCTTTTTGATGCTTTAATTGTTCTAAATATGATATGGCCAGTGGGATGCCCTCAAGTTGGGTCTTGTGTTCTTTTGTATCTCCTCATCTTTCCTTGAGCACTTATTTTTTGGCACAGTAAAATGTTCTGGGCTCCCTACTGTACTCCTGGAATCAAATCATATGAGTGGACTGGGCGCGGTGGCTCATGCCTGTAATCCCAGTACTTTGGGAGGCCAAGGTAGGTAGATCACCTGAGGTCAGGAGTTCGAGACCAGTCTGGCCAACATGGTGAGACCCTGTCTCTACTAAAAATACAAAAAATTAGCCAGGTGTGCAGTGAGCCGAGATAGCGTCACTGTACTCCAGCCTGGGAACAGAGTGAGATTCTGTCTCAAAAAAAAAAAGAAAAAAAAAATTATATGAGCTTTTATCTTTTCAAGTAAAATCTGGGCATTTGTCATTAAAATAAATTGTTTGGGCCGGGCGCGGTGGCTCAAGCCTGTAATCCCAGCACTTTGGGAGGCCGAGACGGGCGGATCACGAGGTCAGGAGATCGAGACCATCCTGGCTAACACAGTGAAACCCCGTCTCTACTAAAAATACAAAAAACTTAGCCGGGCGAGGTGGCAGGCGCCTGTAGTCCCAGCTACTCGGGAGGCTGAGGCAGGAGAATGGCGTGAACCCGGGAGGTGGAGCTTGCAGTGTGGGTGACAGAGTGAGACTCCGTCTCAAAAAAAAAAAAAAAAAATTGTTTTGCCCATCCTTTTGAGAAAAAAATACATTAATGTATTTGATCTTTGAAACTTAAATATAGATTAAATTCTTTAAAATTAGATTGTTTAAAGCTGTCACAGTGACAAGTTAAGTTCTGACTAAGCTTAAATTTGAACACAAATCTCAGACAGGACCACATCTAGGCAACATTTTTAAATAAATCAAATTTCCTTCCTTCCTATTTCTACATTCTATTCCTTTTTACCTAATGATAGTACCTGTCTTTCTAACTTCACCATCTGTAAGGCATTCATTACTTTCATGTTCTCTAATAACTGTCCAGTAATAGAGGAAAACAGTTTAATGAACTAATTTATTATTGAATTTCTTTTTTCTTTTTTTTTTTTTTTTTTAAGATAGAGTCTCTGTCGCCCAGACTGGAGTGCACTGGTACAGTCTCGGCTCACTGCAAACTCCGCCTCCCAGGTTCATGCCATTCTCCTGCCTCAGCCTCCCAAGTAGCTGGGACTACAGGCCCCTGCCACCACACCCAGCTAATTTTTTTGTATTTTTAGTAGAGAAGGGGTTTCCCTGTGTAAGCCAGGATGGTCTCGATTTCCTGACTTCATGATCCGCCCGTCTCAGCCTCCCAAAGTGCGGGGATTACAGGCGTGAGCCACCGCACCCAGCCTTGAATTTCTGAATATAAGAAATATTTTCAAATATAGTAATCTTCTCAGGAAAATCAGGCTTACATTTATTCTCATGAATAATGCTCTATTATCGTTATATGAATTTTTTTACCTTTAGTATCATCAATAACAATATCTAACAATAAAATTGAGATTTAATGTGAATGTTGTAAATAAACCATGGATTATTTGAATCAGTAACACCTCTTTGAGCGTTATAATGATGCTCTGATAAGTCTACAGATAAATAAACCGCTGTGTAACACTTAGAGTTGTTTTCCAAAGTTTGTTTAAATAGTTGTAAAAAGTTAAAACTAGATTAGCCTTTTCCACTAAAACCACTGTTTAAGAGATGACAGGAGAATTACGAAACATTGTTTTTTCTAGTTCTTAATAAGTTATGCTTTATGGTTTTGGGAGAGATATAATTCAGGTGGCATTTATAATACTCGTCTGCAATAAATTTTAAAACTTAATACCCATAATAATTCTCCTAGGTTACAGTCTTCACTTTGCCATAACTAGTTTTATGTCCTTGGGCAAGTCACTTATTCTCTCTGAGCCTATGTCCTATTCTGTAAAAAGAAGTAGCAGAGAAAGACCTTTCTAATGTTGAATTTTTGAATTTCACACTAACATGAAAGTAATGTGCTATATATCTACTGAATTTCTGTATCTTTTTGAGAGGGATCTGTAGAGAGGATATTGTGTGAGTAAGGTATGGAAGGGGCATTTAAAAACATCTTTCTGAAGGGAACATTTAGTAATACAGATATTACAGACAGCAGTGGTACTTTTCAGCACAGGCATAATGCCTACTCTTTAAATGCTACATAATAGTAAATGCTATTTACTAGTGTACATCATAAATGCTATTCATTAGTATATGGTCACTTAGTACTTGGCAAAGTAACAGCAGTAATCAGGTGAAGAAACCTCTTATATCTAAATGTATAAACCGAAAAAGTTGCAAGTATTCAATGAATTTCTTTTGACTATAGACCTCTTTATAATTTTTGTACTTCTGTCATAACAAAGTCCTTGCAGTAGTGTGATAACTATAGTGTGGTAACTTTTTACAACTACTTTGTAGCTTGAAGTACTATGGTTTGACACTAAGGGATGTCTAGGGAGTGGAATAAACCTATGTTATCTGCTTCTGGCCCTACCAAGTTTTATTTTAAATTTATTGTTGAAGTGTTACTTTCATACCACAGATTTATCTTTAGTCCTTATATCTATATCTCTCAGATCACTTATGAAACTTTTTAGGGCATTCCCTTCCCTCCTCTCCCATTGCTTCTGAGACATGTCTCCTTACTCCAAAAGGAAGGACGCAAGGAAGAAGAGAAATACAAGTTTAAAAAAATATGTATACAGTTGATTCTCATTATTTATGGTAGCTATGTTCTATAAAGTTGCTGTGAACACTGAATTAGTGAATGCTGAACTACTGTCCCTAGGATAAATATGAGTTAGTTACCAAGGAGCCTTTGGTAACAACATTTTCATCAACTGATCAATACATAAACTTGTTTTATGTGTGTTTCTGTTAAACACACCTTATTTAATATATATTGTTGATTCACTAGCGTTAAACTCACAGCCAACAGCACTACAGATAGAATATGCCTAATCTGAAAATCCAAAATCCAAAATGCTCCAAAATCTAAACACCAACATGACGCTCAGAGGAAATGCTCATTGGAGCTTTTGAGATTTCTCATTTTCAGATTAGGGATGCTCAGCTGATAAGTATAATGCAAAGGTTGCAAAATCCAAAAGAATCCAAACCCAAAACACTTCTAGTCTCATGCATTTCAGATAAGTGATACTCAGCCTCTCAACCTGTATAACTCATGCCTGAACGAAACTTACCTAGCACATGTATTTTTTCTGTAAGGCACATCACAGCCTTTGTCTACTGAATACTAGCCAGCACTTTGGCATTATGCTTGGATGCTGTTTGAAACAGCAAAATCACCAACAGAAGGCATAAAAATGTGAAAAACTTGGCACTAAATAGACTATGAAAGGGACACTTGTTTACAGTATGTGAGAGAGCTGAAGCAAGAAGGCAGAATGTTGCCTTGTTTGACCTCAGCTGGGAATGTGCACATTGGGCCACTCAGAATTTTCACCGGTCTTCACATGTCCACAAACAAGCATAAAAATGCTGCAAGTGTTGATTTGAAGGTTCTAAATAAATTTTAGCCAGCAGATGAACTTGCAGATATGAACTTGCAATGAGGATCAATTGTGTTTATGAAGATCAGCTGTGTGCGTGTGTGTGTGTGTGTGTGTGTATATATATATGTTTTAAACTATACCCCAGATCACTTCTGCATATTTTATTGTATTTCAAAAACAAAAGCCATAAGATCTGTTTCCAAACTTGATACAGCTACATGAGTGGCATATGTTGGAGGAGATTAAAATAAAAATGGCATTAAAAACCATTACAAATGACATCATTTATCCCACGGCTTTCTCTTCAGCCTTATGCCTACTTGTAGTTTTAAAGCAAAAATTGAGAAGTGTACAATTAAGAATTGAGAAGTTTAAGAATTATCTACGATTTTTGTAAAATCTTTTAATGTGAAAACACCTTGCTACTGGGAAGGTAGCTGTTGACTGACATTTTTCTTTCCTACCCATTTTTAAAATTGCCTGACACCTGTCTTTTTATTTGCTTTGATGAGTTTTAGTTTTATTGTGTCTGCTTTTTTACTGCAACCTGCATGAAATCCTTTGTAATAGTAGGTGAGGTATAAGTAAATTCATTTGTTTATAAAAAAGAATTTCACGTAACTATTTCTTTAGGTTAGGAATTTCTGTATACACATATTTCATAGCAAAATTAAAATCACAGATGTCCAATTTGGAGTCATCATAAAGTAGTAGGGAAAGTATTATAATGATTGGCCTTTTTCCATGCTTGGAACACACTTTAAATAGCAAAAGAATAACTTTTTAATTTTGAAATTATTCTATCTAATATTATGCATTGGTTCTATAGGCTTTGTAGCTGAGCAGTTTCTAAATAACACAGCCACTCAACTGACATACCATGGATTATGTGAACTAACTTCAACGGTTCAGGAAGGAGAACTTTGTGTGTTCTTTCGGAATAATCATTTTAGCACCATGACCAAATACAAGGTATGATATAGAAATAGCTATTTAATTGTGATTCTAAATCAAAAGAGCTTGATTTAGAGATGTCTTTTGATCTGCTTATAAATAAAAGATTTTAGCATAATATTTTGTAACCATCAAATTATGAAGGTAATTATTAAATACAGTACTTTATAAGGATGGGATGGATTAACAATTGAAGTGTCACCTCAAATCACTTTTTGTTTTTTAATTCTCCACTTCTTTTTCACAGATCTTTGCAATAAGTATTTTATTATTTTCTTTCTAAGAATCAAAAAAAGATAAACCCTAGAGATAGAACTAGGATGACTTCTTTTTTTTTTTTTGAGATGGAATTTTGCTCTTGTCGCCCAGGCTGGAGTGTGATGGCGCGACCTCGGCTCACCGCAACCTTTGCCTCTCGGATTCAAGCAATTCTCCTACCTCAGCTTCCTGAGTAGCTGGGATCACAGGCATATGCACCACCACACCCCGCTAATTTTTGTGTATTTTTAGTAGAGACAGGGTTTCTCCATGTTGGTCAGGCTAGTCTTGAACTCCCGACTTCAGGTGACCCGCTCGCCTTGGCCTCCCAAAGTGCTGGGATTACAGGCGTAAGCCACCATGCCCAGGCTTTTTTTTTTTTTTTCTTTTTTTTCTTTTTTGAGATGGAGTTTCACTCTTGTTGCCCAGGCTGGAGTACAATGATGTGATTTTGGCTCACTACAACCTGCACCTTGGGTTCAAGCAATTCTCCTGCCTCAGCCTCCTGAGTAGCTGGGATTACAGGTATGCGCCACCATGCCTGGCTAATTTTGTGTTTTTAGTAGAGACGGGGTTTCTCCATTTTGGTCAGGTTGATCTTGAACTCCCGACCTCAGGTGATAACTCGCCTCGGCCTCCCAAAGTGCTGGGATTACAGGCGTGAGCCACCACGCCCGGCCAGAACTAGGATGACATCTAATGATGGAAGTTTATATTTCAGTGCTAAAGGAATTTAGAATAAACTTTTTTATTTATTTAGATGATTTGCCTTTATGATGGTTTGCTATTATTAAAGTTTAATGAATTTGGTGTGACCAAACATTAAATTCTTTAATAATGTGTAGCTTTAAATTCTTCCTATAGTGCCATTTATGGCTCTGTCATTTACTGGTTTACTCTTTTTATCTCTTATAGCCATTCTTTTTGTTGTTAGAGCTTTCACTTAGTTCAGAAGTTTGTCACCTTATACCTATTGAAGGTATAGATTCCTTCAATAGTATAGTAGAATACCGTACTGATGCCGTCAATAATATACCGAAAATGTTCAGTAGCACTTCATGCATGGGGATAAAAATACAAGATATGTTCTATTCACCAATACTTTACTTCAGCCAAAATGGTGTCTATTCACTGATAACCCTCCATCCCATACATACATTATACCTTCTAATTTCTGCACTTTCCTGCCATATCTCACTCCTTAAGCCCTGTTTGGAAAGCTCTTCTCATTCCTTTTTGCCTGTCCAAATTTTACCCATCCTTTAAGAAACATTTCAAATACTAACTCTTCAGTAAAGCTACTTCTACTTTCCTCAAACCACTGGTTCTCAACCCAAATTGTATGCTAAAACTGTATGGGAAGCTTTTTAAAAAATGCCAGTCCTCAGAACCTACCACCAACTCCATTAAATGGAGGTGGGATCTGCGCATGATTAATTTTGAGTGCTTTTCAGGTGATTTTAATGTGCAGCTAAGGCAGAGTACAATTGTCTAACCATCATCTAGCTGTTATTGGCAACATCATCTTTTTTTAGCCCTTATTGGTTAATACCTAGTTACCAGTTTTCTTTCCATGTAAATGTGTCATTTTTTTTTCTAAACGAAAGTATCTTATTAAGGTCATGAATTACATCTTCATATTTTCTTCAACACTTTAGTCAGTGAATTACACAGAGTAGTATAAAATAATGATTTGTTTGCCTGTGTAAGAATACCCTTAAAGCCCTGGCTCTCCCTATCTTGATTATAGCAACAGCTCATTTGTATAACTTCAACATTTTAGCTATGTCTATGTCAGATATGGGCCCAGAGTCATCCATACTCCTCAGAATTCTGAGGCCAAAGGATATAAGGATCAGATTTATTGCTACATGGTGAATACTGCTAAATCATTTTATTTCTTACTTAACCTGACCTTTCAAGTCTAGGATTTATTCATTTATTTAACAAATATTTATTGAGCATGTATCATGTCTGGGTGCTCACTAGTAGTCGGAATACAGCCACGAGCAAGGCGGCTATAGTGTCTGCCTATTAAGGACCTCCTAGTTTGACAAGGGGCAGATATTAAATAATTACACAAATAATTGTTAATTTATTTCTACTGAGATACATTTTGTTAAGGATACATATCACAAGCTATGAGAGTTTTTATCAGGATTTATAATTTAGTTGCTTTTTTCAGGACTTATAACTTAGGGAGTGTCAGGAAAGATATATTTGAGAAGGTCACATTTAAAATGATGCCTGAGGCTGGGCATGGTGGCTCATGCCTGTAATCCCAGCAGTTTAGGAGACTGAGCCGGGTGGATCACCTGAGGTCAGGAGTTCGAGACCAGCCTAGCCAACATGGTGAAACCCCATCTGTACTAAAAATACAAAAATTAGCTGAGCATGGTAGTGGGCGCCTGTAATCCCAGCTACCTGGGAGGTTGAAGCAGGAAAATCGCTTGCACCTGGGAGGCAGAGGTTGCGGTGAACTGAGAACATGCTGTTGCACTCCAGCCTAGGTGACAAGAGCAAAACTCTGTCTCAATAAATTAATTCATTAAATAAAAATAAAATGATACCTAAAAAGTGAATCTTCTAGTTTAATAAATTGGCCAAAAAAGAGTAACTAAGCAGATAGAGCATGTATGCAAAGGCCCTGAGGAAGGAAAGAGCTTGACTCCTGAGGAATTAAAAGAAAGTCAGTGTGCCTGAAGCATAGCAAATAAAAGGAATGAAGAAAGGCTAAATAGATAGACAGGGATTACATCTTGTAAAGTGTTGGGTTTTTTTTTTATTTTAATTTTTATTTTTGAGATGGGGTCTTGCTCTGTCACCCAGGCTGGAGTGCAGTGGCGCAATCTGGGCTCACTGCAAGCTCCACCTCCCGGGTTCATGCCATTCTCCTGCCTCAGCCTCCCAAGTAGCTGGGACTACAGGCGCCCACTATCACGCCCAGCTAATTTTTTTGTATTTTTAGTAGAGGTTTCACTGTCAGCCAGGATGGTCTTGATCTCCTGACCTTGTGATCCTCCCGCCTTGGCCTCCCAAAGTGCTGGTATTACAGGCGTGAGCCACCACGCCCGGCCTATTGCATCTCAAACTTAACTATAATTCTTTTTTTTTTTTTTTTTGAGACAGGGTAGGGTCTCACTCCATCACCCAGGATGGAGCGCAGTGGCTACTATAATTCTTAATATCTAAAATCTAGTCCATATTCAAATTTGCCACTTGTCCCCAAAATAGTTTTATGGATGATTTGTTCAAACCAGGATCTAATCAAAGACCATGCATTGCATTTGATAGAGTAACTCCGTTTTAATATGATCCAAATCTTGTGTTCTCCAGGGATCCTATGGGCATTTGGACGATTATTTATGACCCATTACAGTTCTCGGTTCTGTTTCCTGTATTCCTATTATACCAGCTTTCCAATCCTCAGTCTTTAGATAAGACACTGCTTTACTTCTGACAGAGTACCCAGTGAGTGCCTTTTTTTTTTTTTTTTTTTTTTCCATCTGAAACAGGGTCTTGCTCTGTCGCCCAAGCTTGAGTGTGCTGGTGCAATCTCAGATCACTGCAACCTCTGCCTCCTGGGTTCAAGCGATCCTCATGGCTTAGCCTCCCAAGCAGCTGGGACTACAGGTGTACGCCATCACACCTGGCAAATTAAAAATTTTTTCTTAGAGACAGGATATCCCTATGTTGTCCAAACTGGTGTTGAGCTCCTGGACTCAAGCAGTCTGCCCACCTCAGCCTCCCAGAGTGTTGGGATTACAGGTGTGAGCCACTGCACCCAGACATGAGTGCATTCTTTACACCAGTTTGGACAACATTTTGAGACGGAGTCTCGCTCTGTCACCCAGGCTGGAGTGCAGTGGCCGGATCTCAGCTCACTGCAAGCTCCGCCTCCCGGGTTCACGCCATTCTCCTGCCTCAGCCTCCCGAGTAGCTGGGACTACAGGCGCCCGCCGCCACGCCCGGCTAAGTTTTTGTATTTTTAGTAGAGACGGGGTTTCACCGTGTTAGCCAGGATGGTCTCGATCTCCTGACCTCGTGATCCGCCCGTCTCGGCCTCCCAAAGTGCTGGGATTACAGGCTTGAGCCACCGCGCCCGGCCGAGTGCATTCTTTATAAGGGTCAAAATTATGTTTTCTTCATTGACCCAGTGACAGATTACCTGATTTACAACAGAATCTATAACACTTTGGCTGTTGGTATAGAATAGAACCCCTAAAGGAATACTTTAAAATTACTAAATAAATCCCAAATAAAATTTAGGGAAGGGGTTCTTCCAGCATGGTGTCCATTTGCTCATTAAGGGAATAAGGCAGAGAGAGGATTGTACCTTTGTTCTATTAAGGCTGTTCAGCATTAAGACTATTACTCTGTCCTACTAATTCCTGAGTTGTTTGTAGCTCTTTATAAACTTGAGCCCCAGAGAATGTGTAATTTAGTAAGGACACAAATAATTTTTTTTTTTTTTTTTTTTTTTTTTTTTT